>NC_086444.1:471708025-471718025 GCF_028390025.1 Pseudophryne corroboree
CAGATATGGTATACTGTTACTGTGTCACTGTGTATCGTTTTTTTTCAGGCAGAGAACGGATTATATTAAATAATAATATAATAAAAAAACTGCACTGGTGGTCACTGGTCAGTCACTAGTAAACTCTGCACTCTCTGAGTACTCCTAAGCTCCAGTAAATCAAGTGTCTCACTCTCACTCTCTCTCTTCTAATCTAAATGGAGAGGACGCCAGCCACGTCCTCTCCCTATGAATCTCAATGCACGTGTGAAAATGGCGGCGACGCGCGGCTCCTTATATAGAATCCGAGTCTCGCGATAGAATACGAGCCTCGCGAGAATCCGACAGCGGGATGATGACGTTCGGGCGCGCTCGGGTTAGCCGAGCAAGGCGGGAAGATCCGAGTCTGCCTCGGATCCGTGTAAAAAGCCTGAAGTTCGGGGGGGTTCGGATTCCGAGGAACCGAACCCGCTCATCACTAGTCTGTACGTCTCCCAACCACACGAAATACAGCTTCTAAATACCACATCCGCTGGCCAGCGTGTTGCAGACCCCACAAAGCTATTAGAAGGGGGACGGAGTGCTACTAAGTTAATGCATATGGACTCCAGATAAGGCTGCCAGGAGGAGCTCCAGCCGGGAGGGACACCATCAACTCCGCTAATTAACTGAGGTTATTCCAATTTCCATATTGGCATATATGGTAAACTAACCTGTTTTGAGCATTTGCATGATGTCTACTAATACTGCATGAATACGCATGAACTGTGTGTACTAACTCAGTGAGAGTTACCAGCGAAGCCTAAACACTATTATAAAGCTAAAAACTCTAACTGCTAACAACTCTCAGGTGTTTGATACTAAACATTTTAGGTGCTACTTAGTGTTATTGAGACCTATGCAAAGGAGACTTTGTTACAGATCAATTCTGCAGTTCATTCCAGGCGATACACTGTCTCACTGAAGTATAAGATAAAGAGACTTTGTTGCAGATTAGTCTTGCAGTATTTTGCCCTGTGTTGGTATATTTTGTCTTTTATATATCTAATAATTTTTAGAATATGGAATATATGCATATTTTATATGTGTGAATGGTGCTGGCCAGTATCAAATGTGTTGTTATATGTGATACAATATATTTTTAAATAAAAAACAAAATAAATCTACTACAGATTTCTAGCGCTTTTCCATTGTTCTTTCATTTCAAGAATAACTTGTTTACAGTTACAAAAAAGAGAGTTACAAAGTATATAGAATTATTTAAAAATACACACAGATTTCAGAAAATAAAAGGATAAAAACATTGTTCAGTTACTACCTTTGAATTGAACAATGCATTGGAGTATGGAAGAAGTTTGATCATCCTAGCCATTATGGCTACCTTAGGCGAGTTACCCTGAATCAGCTACAGACACACAGTTTTATCTTTCCCCCAAAACTGCATCTTGAAACAAACCCCCACCCTTGCGATTTTCAACCCTTTACAACCCAGAATTGATTGTTTGTACTTAGGTATCTAAAGGTCCTTTGTGTGCTGAAATCCCCTGGATTTTCCCTACCAGACCAGCAGGGGCATTTAATCACTTGCTTCATTCAGTTTGAAGCCTAAGGGGTCTTTTACTAAGCCTTGGGTAGAGATAAAGTGGATATAGGTAAGGT
Source organism: Pseudophryne corroboree (assembly GCF_028390025.1). NCBI lineage: Eukaryota > Metazoa > Chordata > Amphibia > Anura > Myobatrachidae > Pseudophryne > Pseudophryne corroboree. The sequence continues at coordinate 471,709,664 of NC_086444.1, forward strand.
AGCAGCCAATTATCTCCTGTCATTTTTCAAACCCAGTCTGTGACATGACAGTTAGGAGCTGATTGGCTGGTACTTTATCTCCATCCACTTTATCTCCATTTAGTAAATATACCCCTTAGAACTGGAATTAATAATATACAGTACTGGGCAGGTTTTATGGACTTAATCAGGAAGGACTGACCAAATGCCCTAGTTAAGAAATTTCTGTTGCCTTACTTCAAAAGAATTTGAAACTTCTATGGACAAGGGGAGGCAATACCAGTTACACAGGCCCCCTAGCTGGCTAGAGTACACATATGTTTTTGTTAACAATTAAAATGTCCCCAGACTAAGTTCATTACCTGGAGTTAACACTTTACAAATTACATTTTCCGTAAAGAATATACATTGATACAACATGCAATTTGAATAATACCATTTTTTGGAATCAGATCAGTGATAGATCCTGACACAAGCAGAGTTAAGGAAAAAACAATATCACATTGATCAATGCAGTGAAGAGTATGCAGGAGACAAGGATTATCAACACTGTCAAAGCCAACAGAGAGGTCAGGAAGATGATTATTGAGAAGTAACCACCAGATTTTGATGTAAGAAAATCACTGATTAATGATTTACTTTACCAATGTTTAATGTCTCCGTTTAATGTTGGGGTGACAGCCCATAGCATAGAGTTAAGGTTGGAGTGAGAGGAGAGAAAAAGTATGATAGGCAGCTGCATACATGTGTCTGAAGTAAATGGAGACAAATGAGAGGAGAGAAATGGCTCAAGAGCTTAGGGTGGTGGATTGATGAGATGAGCACATGTATAAGGAGGGAGAAAATGACCCCATAGAGAGTGACAGGTTGGGGAAGTGAGGCAGAGATTGCCACTCAGGTAATATTTTGTAGGGAATAGGGTTTAGGTGAAATTGTGAGATTAGTGTACTGACCTTGTGGAATGATTTCAGGATGATTTGGGAATGTTGGAGAGCATGGGTTGTGTTTGTTGATATTTAACATGAAGAATTATCTTGTTGAATGATGTTGATTGCGAGTTTATAGCAGGTAGCACATTTATAGGCCGTAGGTAACTGGGAGGAAGTGCAGGTGTGCAGGGGAGTATGTTGAAGCAGGATGAAGCTAGGCTCTCTGTCACCCGGGGCAAAGACTCAGCTCTACAGAAACTCCCTCCCCATTAGATAAATAGTATTCACCCTTGGATTGCTTCAGTAAAAGATGTTACCACTGTAAATACTGAAATATTTGTAGGGTGAGTGCAAAGCCCATTAAATTAAAGTTCCAGAACCTGCTGCATTTATTCCGTGATATTGGTATAACTTTACTTTTAAATGAAGAATGCAGGCTTCACTGCCTGACGAGTCAAAGGTAAGTATAGCTGTCTATATTACACTAAGTCACCCATCACAGAGTATCACAGAGCTGCCATATTATACAGAGCCTTGCAGTGACTGCCATATAATACAGTATAATACAGAGAGCATCAGTGCCCATCCAATAATACAATGAGCATCAGTGACTCTATGTGAACATTTGTGATGGCTTGTAAGAAGCCTTAAAAATTATGATCCTGTACACCTAACCCTAACCCTCCCTTCCCTGCTGCCGAAACCTAACCCTCCCTGCATAAAGCCTAACCCTAACCTCCCCTTCTAAGTGTCTAACCCTAACCCTCACTCACTGGTCCCTAACCCGAAGCTTCCCGGTGCTGCAGCCTAACCCTAACCCCCCTACTGCAGCTTAAACCTAACCTCCCCCTTCCCCCACAGTAGGACGGCAGTGCGTCCCGCTGTCCATAAGTTCGGGATGCCGGCTGTCGGTATATTGACAGCCTGGATCCCGTATGTTGGGATGCCAACTGCTTCCCTTTTAACTGTGTCAGCATTATAACTATAAACATGAAGTTTTACCATGATGTTTGACAGAGTGTGGCTAGTCCATGAATGGGGCATAATTAGCACTTTACTAAGCTATAGATTGCCACGTGCAGTGTAATGTCATACTTCAGACGTACAGTATATAGGACCAGCAATCACAGTAAGCCATTATAGGCAATGTTCCACAATCCAAGTCCCTTGCTCTGTGGAGCACTGGAGCAAGTCTGGGAATCTTAGGGAGTTTCAGTTTTTAATTTTTTTTATTTTAAATAAGGTGCTAAGTAGAGATGTGCAGCGGGCATTTTTCGGGTTTTGTGTTTTGGTTTTGGATTCGGTTCCACGGCCGTGTTTTGGATTTGGACGCGTTTTGCCAAAACCTCCCTAAAGAATTTTTGTCGGATTCGGGTGTGTTTTAGATTCGGGTGTTTTTTTTTCAAAAACCCCTCAAAAACAGCTTAAATCATAGAATTTGGGGGTAATTTTGATCCTATACTATAATTAACCTCAATAACCATAATTTCCACTCATTTCCAGTCTATTCTGAACACCTCACAATATTATTTTTAGTCCTAAAATTTGCACTGAGGTTGCTGGATGACTAAGCTAAGCGACCCAAGTGGGCGGCACAAACACCTGGCCCATCTAGGAGTGGCACTGCAGTGTTAGACAGGATAGCACTTAAAAAAATAGTCCCCAAAAAGTACATGATGCAAAGATACATTTAAAAAAAAGAGGTGCAAGATGGAATTGTCCTTGGGCCCTCCCACCCACCCTTATGTTGCATAAACAGGACATGCACACTTTAACAAACCCATCATTTCAGCGACATGGTCTGCCACACGATTGTGGCTGAAATGATTGGTTGGTTTGGGCCCCCACCAAAAAAGAAGCAATCAATCTCTCCTTGCACAAACTGGCTCTACAGAGGCAAGATGTCCATCTCCTCCTCATCGTCCGATTCCTCACCCATTTCACTGTGTACATCCCCTTCCTCACATCGTATTAATTTGTCCCCACTGGAATTCACCATCACAGGTCCCTGTGTACTTTCTGGAGGCAATTGCTGGTAAATGTCTCCATGGAGGAATTGATTATAATTAATTTTGATGAACATCATCTTCTCCACATTTTCTGGAAGTAACCTCCTACGCTGATCGCTGATAAGGTTACCGACTGCACTAAACACTCTTTCGGAGTACACACTGGAGGGGGGGGCAACTTAGGTAAAAAAAAGCCAGTTTGTGCTAGGGCCTCCAAATTGCCTCTTTTTCCTGCCAGTATACATACGGACTGTCTGACATGCCTACTTGGATGCTGTCACTCATATAATCCTCCACCATTCTTTCAATGGTGACAGAATCATATGCATGACAGTAGACGACATGTCAGTAATCGTTGGCAGGTCCTTCAGTCCGGACCAGATGTCAGTTTTCGCTCCTGACTGCCCTGCATCACCGCCAGCGGGTGGTTTTGGAAATGTTATCCATTTCCTGGCCGCTCCAGTGGCAGTAGAAAATGAAAGAGGAGCCGTTGGCAGGTCACGTTCCGCTTGACTTAACAAGTGTCTCACCAGCAGGTCTTTGAACATCTGCAGACTCGTGTCTGCCCGGGAAGAGAGATACAACTTAGGCTTTAAACCTAGGACCGAGCACGGTGGCCAAAATGTAGTGCTCTGATTTCAACAGATTGACCACCCGTGAATCCTGGTTAAGCGAATGAAGGGCTCCATCCACAAGTCCCACATGCCTAGCGGAATCGCTCCATTTTAGCTCCTCCTTCAATCTCTCCAGCTGCTTCTGCAAAAGCCTGATGAGGGGAATGACCTGACTCAGGCTGGCAGTGTCTGAACTGACTTCACGTGTGGCAAGTTCAAAGGGTTGGAGAACCTTACACAACGTTGAAATCATTCTCCACTGCGCTTGAGTCAGGTGCATTCCCCCTCCTTTGCCTATATCGTAAGTGGATGTATAGGCTTGAATGGCCTTTTGCTGCTCCTCCATCCTCTGAAGCATATAGAGGGTTGAATTCCACCTCGTTACCACCTCTTGCTTCTACTGAATCCCTGGCAGCCTAACACTGCCAGGGATGGTCTAATGAGCATGCACATTGCACCTCTGCCCAGTGGGGACTCAGCAAAGCCTTCCATCAAGGTTTTTGCTGGGTCTGGATTGCCAGCAAAAGGACCATAACTTTTAATGCGATCTATAGATAACAAACAGCAGTAGGCTAAGCTTAATGCTGTTTGTTAAATACTGAATGGCTTTACCTAGTGCTTAAAGGCCGGGGTGTATCTAGTGGTCCAAGCATCCTTGGCAAAGTAAGGGACTAGTGCCCCCCTTCCCGACTGCAGTCATCCCGGACATAAGTATGCCGGGGACTCCTAGGGTCAGGCTTCGTGGGTGTGGGGTATTTGGTAGGGGGTAGGTTTAGGCACCACTGAGGAGGCTAGACTAGGCTGCTTGGAGGGGGGATTTGTTAAGGTTAGGTTGTGGGGAGGTTAGGGTTAGACACCACCAGGGAGGGTTAGGGTTAGACTGGGGGGTCAGGCTATTGAGAGAGTGGTTCGGTTTATGCACCACCAGGGAGGGTTAGGGTACTTCTCTGTAAACATGGGGACCAGACCACCCAAATTAATGCAAAAAAAGTGATTTAATCATCATAAAAATCATTAAAGACATACAGCAATCTGTTGGACGCTGTTCATGATGGCTGGGTGACTAACATGAATCCTATCATTTGACTGTGTTTATGACATTTAGCATACTGTTATGACACCATCAAGCCTTGTTATTATTATTGCCGCCACTCCTGCTTTCCATAAATTACAGCCTTGGTGCCTTCCTATCCACTTAGCACAGTGGAAAATGCAATGAAGGATGTGAGGTGGCACTCACAGGGCTTGTTAAGGTAACAGAGTATTGAACCAACAAGCAGCTACAAATTACTTCTTACTTCAACGTTTCAGTTTTAATTAAAAACTTTCGTCAGGATACAGATAACACATGAATTACATACCTTTATAGATGAGACCATCACCAAGAGTGAGACCACGAGGGCAGAGCGGCGCGCGGGGGCTGATGTCACAAGTCTTGTGACGAGCGCTTGGTCCGCACTGTGTCCCGTATCGCCATTGCCTAGAAACCATATACAAATGAGTTAACATCACCAATGCATACCCGAGCAATGCTCCACAAGTGCAGGAATAATGTAACAAGAGGCAAAACACTGATGGGGTTACATCAACAGTAGGGTATAATTATTAAGGGCTCAGCCGGTGTATAGATCAGAACTGGAAATCCGATAGTGATTAAATCATGCTTAAGTGGACACAATTGGAACAGTTAATAATTATATCTGGTAACATGTTACAAAAGGTTGAAAGCTACCAGCATATTAGACAGGAATAGGACCAGTCTTAACTAGTGATGAGCGGGTTCGGTTCCTCGGAAACCGAACCCCCCGAACTTCACCCATTTTACACGGGTCCGAGGCAGGTTCGAACCATCCCGCCTTGCTCGGCTAACCCGAGCGCGCCCGAACGTCATCATCCCGCTGTCGGATTCTCGCGAGATTCGGATTCTATATAAGCAGCCGCTGGTCGCCGCCATTTTCACTCGTGCATTGGAGATGATAGGGAGAGGACGTGGATGGCGTCCTCTCCATTTATTGTTGAACTTGATTGCTTTATTGCTTAATTGTGGGGAGGACTGGGGAGCAGCTGTTAGGAGGAGTACAGTGCAGAGTTTTGCTGATCAGTGACCACCAGTTTTATCCGTTCTCTGCCTGAAAAAAACGCTCCACATCTGTGCTCAGTGTGCTGCATAATATATCTGTGCTCACACTGCTTAATTGTGGGGACTGGGGAGCAGCTGTATTATATAGCAGGAGTACAGTGCAGAGTTTTGCTGACAGTGACCACCAGTATACGTTGTCTGCCTAAAAAACACTCCATATCTGTGCTCAGTGTGCTGCTTTATTGTGGGGACTGGGGACCACCAGTATAATTAATATTATATAGGAGGAGTACAGTGCAGAGTTTTGCTGACACAGTGACCACCAGTATACTATATATAGCAGTGCGATACGGAAGGCCACTGCTGTGCCTACCTCTGTGTCGTCATTAAGTATACTATCCATCTACATTCTATACCTGTGGTGCATTTTAGTTTTGCAGTTTGCTGACACAGTGACCACCAGTATACTATATATAGCAGTACGATACGGAAGGCCACTGCTGTGCCTACCTCTGTGTCATCATTAAGTATACTATCCATCTACATTCTATACCTGTGGTGCATTTTAGTTTTGCAGTTTGCTGACACAGTGACCACCAGTATACTATATATAGCAGTACGATACGGAAGGCCACTGCTGTGCCTACCTCTGTGTCATCATTAAGTATACTATCCATCTACATTCTATACCTGTGGTGCATTTTAGTTTTGCAGTTTGCTGACACAGTGACCACCAGTATACTATATATAGCAGTACGATACGGAAGGCCACTGCTGTGCCTACCTCTGTGTCGTCATTAAGTATACTATCCATCTACATTCTATACCTGTGGTGCATTTTAGTTTTGCAGTTTGCTGACACAGTGACCACCAGTATACTATATATAGCAGTACGATACGGAAGGCCACTGCTGTGCCTACCTCTGTGTCATCATTAAGTATACTATCCATCTACATTCTATACCTGTGGTGCATTTTAGTTTTGCAGTTTGCTGACACAGTGACCACCAGTATACTATATATAGCAGTATGATACGGAAGGCCACTGCTGTGCCTACCTCTGTGTTGTCATTAAGTATACTATCCATCTACATTCTATACCTGTGGTGCATTTTAGTTTTGCAGTTTGCTGACACAGTGACCACCAGTATACTATATATAGCAGTACGATACGGAAGGCCACTGCTGTGCCTACCTCTGTGTCGTCATTAAGTATACTATCCATCTACATTCTATACCTGTAGTGCATTTTAGTTTTGCAGTTTGCTGACACAGTGACCACCAGTATACTATATATAGTAGTACGATACGGAAGGCCACTGCTGTGCCTACCTCTGTGTCGTCATTAAGTATACTATCCATCTACATTCTATACCTGTGGTGCATTTTAGTTGTGCGCAGTATATATAGTAGTAGGCCATTGCTATTGATACTGGCATATAATTCCACACATTAAAAAATGGAGAACAAAAATGTGGAGGGTAAAATAGGGAAAGATCAAGATCCACTTCCACCTCGTGCTGAAGCTCCTGCCACTAGTCATGGCCGAGACGATGAAATGCCATCAACGTCGTCTGCCAAGGCCGATGCCCAATGTCATAGTAGAGAGCATGTAAAATCCAAAAAACAAAAGTTCAGTAAAATGACCCAAAAATCTAAATTGAAAGCGTCTGAGGAGAAGCGTAAACTTGCCAATATGCCATTTACGACACGGAGTGGCAAGGAACGGCTGAGGCCCTGGCCTATGTTCATGGCTAGTGGTTCAGCTTCACATGAGGATGGAAGCACTCATCCTCTCGCTAGAAAAATGAAAAGACTTAAGCTGGCAAAAGCACAGCAAAGAACTGTGCGTTCTTCTAAATCACAAATCCCCAAGGAGAGTCCAATTGTGTCGGTTGCGATGCCTGACCTTCCCAACACTGGAAGGGAAGAGCTTGCGCCTTCCACCATTTGCACGCCCCCTGCAAGTGCTGGAAGGCGCACCCGCAGTCCAGTTCCTGATAGTCAAATTGAAGATGTCAGTGTTGAAGTACACCAGGATGAGGATATGGGTGTTGCTGGCGCTGGGGAGAAAATTGACAAGGAGGATTCTGATGGTGAGGTGGTTTGTTTAAGTCAGGCACCCGGGGAGACACCTGTTGTCCGTAGGACGAATATGGCCATTGACATGCCTGGTCAAAATACAAAAAAAATCACCTCTTCGGTGTGGAATTATTTCAACACAAATGCGGACAACAGGTGTCAAGCCGTGTGTTGCCTTTGTCAAGCTGTAATAAGTAGGGGTAAGGACATTAACCACCTCGGAACATCCTCCCTTATACGTCACATGCAGCGCATTCATCATAAGTCAGTGACAAGTTCAAAAACTTTGGATGACAGCGGAAGCAGTCCACTGACCACTAAATCCCTTCCTCTTGTAACCAAGCTCCTGCAGACCACACCACCAACTCCCTCAGTGTCAATTTCCTCCTTACCCAGGAAAGCCAATAGTCCTGCAGGCCATGTCACTGTCAAGTCTGACGAGTCCTCTCCTGCCTGGGATTCCTCCGATGCATCCTTGAGTGTAACGCCTACTGCTGCTGGCGCTGCTGTTGCTGCTGCTGGGAGTCGATCGTCATCCCAGAGGGGAAGTCGGAAGACCACTTGTACTACTTCCAGTAAGCAATTGACTGTCCAACAGTCCTTTGCGAGGAAGATGAAATATCACAGCAGTCATCCTGCTGCAAAGCAGATAACTCAGGCCTTGGCAGC
>NC_086444.1:472028025-472149556 GCF_028390025.1 Pseudophryne corroboree
CCGCCCGCCATCGGACAGCAGTACTCCTCCCCCTCTCGGCGCCGCAGGTATTTGGGGGGGAGGCACATTTATGGATGGGTGGCACTGTGGGGGCATTTATCTGGTACTGTGGGGGTATTTATCTGGCACTGTGGGTGCATATCTGGCACTGTGGGGGCATATCTGCACTGTGGGGGCATTTATCTGGCACTGTGGGGGCATTTATGTATCTGGCACTGTAGGGGCATATCTGGCACTGTGGGGGCATTTATCTGGCACTGTGGGGGCATTTATCTGGCACTGTGGGGGCAAATCTGGCACTGTGGGGGCATTTCTGTATCTGGCACTGTGGGGGCATTTCTTGCACTGTAGGGGCATATCTGTCACTGTGGAGGCATTTATGTATCTGGCACTGTGGGGGCATTTCTGGCACTGTGGGGGCATTTCTGGCACTGTGGGGGCATTTCTGTATCTGGCACTGTGGGGGCATTTCTGGCACTGTGGGGGCTTTTCTGGCACTGTGGGGGCATTTATGTATCTGGCACTGTGGGGGCATTTCTGGCACTGTAGGGGCATATCTGGCACTGTGGGGGCATTTATGTATCTGGCACTGTGGGGGCATTTATCTGGCACTGTGGGGGCATTTATCTGGCACTGTGGGGGCATATCTGGCACTGTGGGGGCATTTCTGTATCTGGCACTGTAGGGGCATTTATGTATCTGGAACTGTGGGGACATATCTGGCACTGTGGGGGCATTTATGTATCTGGCACTGTGGGGGCATTTATCTGGCACTGTGGGGGCATTTATCTGGCACTGTGGGGGCATTTATGTATCTGGCACTGTGGGGGCATTTCTGGCACTGTAGGGGCATATCTGGCACTGTGGAGGCATTTATGTATCTGGCACTGTGGGGGCATATCTGGCACTGTGGGGGAATTTCTGTATCTGGCACTATGGGGGCATATCTGGCACTATGGGGGCATATCTGGCACTGTGGGGGCATATCTGGCACTGTGGGGGCATTTATGTATCTGGCACTGTGGGGGCATTTATGTATCTGGCACTGCGGGGGCATTTATCTGGCACTGTGGGGGCATTTATCTGGCACTGTGGGGGCATTTATCTGGAACTGTGGGGGCATTTATCTGGAACTGTGGGGGCATTTATCTGGAACTGTGGGGGCATTTATGTATCTGGCACTGTGGGGGCATTTATGTATCTGGCACTGTGGGGGCATTTATGTATCTGGCACTGCTGGGGGGCATGTCATGTGTAGCTGGGGAGCATATCATGTAGTGTTCCCGCTAGGCGTCTGTGGCTAGGCATTGAGTCTCAGTGCTCTGCCTGGCGCAAAGTGTCTAACGTGCTCTGCCTGGTGCAAAGTGTCTAACGTGCTCTGCCCGGCGCAAAGTGTCTAACGTGCTCTGCCTGGCGCAAAGTGTCTAACGTGCTCTGCCTGGCGCAAAGTGTCTAACGTGCTCTGCCTGGCGCAAAGTGTCTAACGTGCTCTGCCTGGCGCAAAGTGTCTAACGTGCTCTGCCTGGCGCAAAGTGTCTAACGTGCTCTGCCTGGCGCAAAGTGTCTAACGTGCTCTGCCTGGCGCAAAGTGTCTAACGTGCTCTGCCTGGCGCAAAGTGTCTAGGAGGTTCTACCTGGTGCAGTGTGTATTAACTGCACTACTGTGTGGTGTAATGCGAATTGCCACTATTATGTGGCCACGCACCTTTCCCACGAAGCATCGCCCCTAAATTTTAGCTGCACGCCTTCGGCGCGCACTGTCCATGCTTTACCATGTAGGTAGAGGAGCACCAGGCATTACAGTATGTACATAATTTTGCCCTCCTAACTTAAAAATGTGCCCTCCCTGTGATCAGCACCCTGCCCTAAAAAGTGAACACTATCATGTGTAGCTGGCACTGCTGGGGGGTATATTGTGTGTAGCTGGCACTGCTGCGGGGCATGTCATGTCTATCTGGCACTGCTGGGGGGTATATTGTGTGTAGCTGGCACTGCTGGGGGGCATGTCATGTCTATCTGGCACTGCTGCGGGGCATGTCATGTGTAGCTGGCACTGCTGGGGGTATATCATGTCTATCTGGCACTGCACATTATGTGTATCTGGCACTACACTGGAGACATTGTGTGTAAGGAACACTACTGTGGCTGTTATGTGCAAGGCTGCTAATTGTGTGCGTAGAGGGGGTGTGAAAATATATTTATTTATAGTCTAATAATATAAAGTTATGAGACCGTGCCCACTTTTCCAGAGGCCACGCCCACTTTCCTGGAGCGCGCGCCGAAGGCGCGCGCATGGGGGGGGGGGGGGGGGGGGCGCTTTTAAATGTTCTCGCTCAGGGTACTAGTAGGCCTGGAGCCGGCCCTGTATGTACATATAGTCTGATAGTTACCATTTCTCAGACAGACTCGCTAATGTGACTGTTGGTGCTGCCCTTTAAGAAAATGTAGAGCTCCAGTGCAGACCAAGGAGGAGTGAGAAGCATTTCTGTGAGGGCAGAAACTGGGATAGAGAAGACTTTCTAGTAGCCTGTGCGAAGGGAGTTTCAGGGAGGCAGTGTGTATGAAGAGCTTACCTGCTGTCACCGGAGCTAAAGACTCAGAGTGAGTCACTGTCTGGTGCAAAGACCTATGGGAGCTGGGAGGAGCTGCTGTTTATGTCTGCAAAAGCAGCTCCCCTGCTCTTGGACATTTCCGTGATTAGCATGAGGAGCTGCAGCACAATCTCAGCCCATTCAGAGCACTAAGGCGGCCCAACATGTAGATGAAGACAAAGTTCTTTATCTTACAAAAAAAGGTGCGGCCATGATGATGGATTGGTCTGGCAGGTGGGTTTTCTAGGTACTCAGAAACCCCCACTGCATGTGCCTTAAGAGAAATGATATGCCTTTATATTTACATTATGGTTGACTCAATACAGGGCCATAACTACAGCTATGTGAGAAGCGCTGTCTTGCAGGGCCTTCTAATGGTACCCTGAAGCCAATGGCATTACTGCAGAGCGACCAGGAGCTTCCAAGAGATGATCCGAGAAGGCATCCTGCAGTCTGTGGAGCTGCACCGCAAAGTTCTACTTTTAAAAGCCATAATGGAGTTTATTGAGCTAAAAGATGCAGAAATTGATACAACATGAAAGTTTGCTATGGAAGTACAAGTAACGTGTGAAAGATTATGGAAGGTGACAGTAAATCGTGGCTACAGTCCAAACCAAGGCAATGTTGAGAGAGCCATGGGTACTATTGGCTTAAGTGTAGAGCTACACGTGCACTCTAGTGTACATGGGAAGATGTCAGCTAAATACATGTGGATAGCACTGCAGGCAGCATGATGCGGCGGAGGTGTCATGAGAAGGATAAATTTAAAACATGTATTGTACAACACATAATTGTGTGAAAGCAGCAGTATGAGTGATTACATTGACAAAATGATGTCTATTTTTCAGCAAGTAACTTCTGCTGGAGTTCAAGTAGATGATGAAGAAATGCTACAGAACTTGACACCAAAGTTTGAATAGTTGTAGCATTGGAAGCAAACACAGCAAAATTAACCACAGACTCAGACAAAGTTACTACAGTTCCAAAAGCATGTACCCTGTGAGCAGTAGGGGGGGGGGGGGAGGTGGAACTGAGTTCCACCATTTGTAATTGTTCCACCTCCTCCATTGCCCTGCACAGTAATTCCAACAGAAAAGCCCACCCCATCACACATGACAACAGATGATGCAAGTGTCACTAATGTTACTGATGAGCTGCAGCCACCTCCCCCTTCCTCAGGACCTAGTGGTTCCGTGGCCCTCCTCCATCTACAGCCCACCCCTCTTAGTTCTCATACACTCTGTGTCTGTTGGACAGAATTCATCTCCTCCTCAGGTCCCAGTGGCTTCCTTAACTGGCACAACGTATGTGATGTCATGCTGTCACAACTGCTGAAGTGAAGAAGAGCCATGAAGAGGAGCAGGCTCTGTGCATCTTGAAGACAGGATGAGAGGGGGCTGGAGGGACAAGAGCGGTGGGGAAGCTGCTGGAGGGATACAGGGCATGGAGCTGCTGGAGTGACAGGCAGAGATGTGTATAAGTGGCACTACTGTGGATATTATGTGTATAAGCAGCACTACTATTGTGGCATTTATGTGTAAGGGGCACTACTATTGTGTACATTATGTGTAAGGGGCACTACTACTGTTGGCATTCTGTATATAAGCGGTACTACTACTGTGGACATTTTGTGTATAAGCAGCACTTCTGTGGCCATTAGGTGTATAAGCGGCACTACTGTGGTGATTATGTGTAAGGGGCCCTACAACTGTGGGTATTATGTGTAAGGGGTACTACTACTGTGGGAATTGTGTATAAAGGGCACTACTGTGTGGCATAATGGGCATAAAGCATACCATTGGGTAGCGAAACGTGAACAAGGGGCATTACTATGTGGTGTAATATGAGTCAGGGGCTTTACTATGTGGTGTAATATGAATCAGGGGCACTACATGCGGTGTAATGTGAATAAGATTGTGCTACTACAGTATGTGGTTTAATTTGAATGGGGGGGGGGTACTATTATGTCTCCAGTCTGCTAATTTGTGAGATCAATGTCCCTTTATAGAGTTTGGGAAGAAGGGCACTGATTTACAATTTACAGGGGTTGACAAAAACACTAGCACTGGCCATGGCTCTGCTTAATGGGTGGGGGTGGGGGGTAGGAGGCAGGGTAAATGAGTTCCACCACCTCTCCAGGACCACTTTAAGCTCTGCCTGTGAGTCAAGTGCTGATAGTATTACATTACATACAAAGTGGTTTATGTAATAGCTTCTCATTTCATGGAAGCTGCAGGACTGCAGCAAGAATGCAGCTCAATTTAAAGCAGCAACCAGTTTTATGGCTGCATAGCATAAATTATGCTGTTGGTTACTCAGCTTACTGTGCTACGTGTTACAAACACACTGTCCATCCTCTTTTGTTTAATTGCTGCATCAGCAATATCGGATTCCGTTTTTACTCAGAAAAAAAAGCCAAAGGTAAAGGTAGTGCTCCCATAACATAAAGCCTGGTCTTCAATATCTGCCGAACAAATTAGTAACACTGTGCAACTTAGAGAGACAGAGGGCATTTACCAACCGAACAATAACATTTTGCCAGCTTACTGGACTGTGTATAAAGCTTAATACCTACAGTACATAATACTATAAATGTAAAATGAAAGTAAGAAAAGTAACATCCCTTTGTTATTACTTTTATTATTTCAGTCTACAGTTAAGCTACAGTGACACAACTGCTGCATATAATATCCAACATCTTGTAGTTGATAAGAAAGTCTTGAAGCTCGCTGCCATCCAAGTTAAAAAAAAAATAATAATAATAATTATGTTGTTTAAATACAAGTTGGAATGAGGGTGAAATTTCCCAGTCAGGGTCAAATTTTTGGAAAACTGGTAGAAGAAAATGGTACCTAAGATCTTAGCACACACATGCAGTCATAGTACCACCCTCTGGCAAGACATTGGTATAGCAACTTTCTGAAAGCTACAGTAGTATTTCACCACAAGCAAACCTAAAGGAGTGAATGCAGATGATGCTAGTCAGTATCTAAAACAAATTTATTGCATGATATTATTTTAGCAGTCAATGAATAAGAAGTAAAGAACACAAGTAACCTTTACATCAAATACAGCTATTAACTTATTTTATCAAGGCAGTTTTTATTTTAAAGTGTCATAGATACATTGCAAACACAGGGATAATTAATGTCTGACTATGATGATGCTTATTTTCAGTCTAGTACGTGCAAAAATACTCTAATCTGATCATACACCTAAGCAGTTCATCATCAAATGCTGGAACCCTAATGCCCTAATCTAATGAGGTCTACCCTTAATCAATGTGTTTTATCACTTTTGTGAAATTTTAAACAGACTACATTTATTTTAAACCAACTAGGGGCCAAATTTATAAAAGCTTGTAGAGAGATAAAGTGAAAAAAGATAAAGTACCAACCAATCAGCTCCTGTCATGTTACAGGCTGTGCTTGAAAAATGACAGGAGCTAATTGGTTGATAGTTCGTACTTTATATCTCTCCACTTTATCTCTCTTCAAGCTTTGATACATCTGGCCACGTTATACAAACCTGAAACAAAATTAAGCTTCAAGACAAAGGTTAACAAAATACATGTCATTCAGCTATCTCACGACCAGCTCCCCAAAGACAGGACCACACATACTGTATATAAGTGCTGCAAGTATGGCGGGACGGGTCAGTACTTGGTACCGGTAAGAAATTCCCAGCCGGTACACAGTACCACCGGGCCGCAACCTTGCAGGCACTGTGTCGGGGAGAGAAGAGCGTAGCATGCGCCTCTCCTCTCCTGCTCCTTCCCAGTCAGTCCGGTGACCGGTCTCTCCTCCTCAGAGTCCGGCGGTGTGTATTGCATTCAAATCCTGGTCCACTAGCTCTGATTGGCTCATGGAGCGGCACCTGATTTAAGATACAGGACGCCGACGCCGCCACAGGAGGAGGGCAGGAGAGGCACGTACTGTGCTCTCCGCTCCCCAACAGTCACACTACACAGCCAGCCCCAGGCAGCAGCAGCAATGTTGAGTTGCACTGCTGAAGGCATATCTGGCACTGTGCATGCATATGTGTATCGGGCACTGTGGGGGCATATCTGGCACTGTGGGGCATATGTGTATCTGGTACTGTGAGGGCATATCTGCCACTGTGTGGGAATATCTGGCACTGTGTGGGCATATGTGTATATGGCACTGTGGGGGCATATCTGGCACTGTGGGAGCATATGTGTATATGGCACCATGGGGACATATGTGTATCTGGCACTGTGGGAGCATATCTAGCATATGTGTATATGGCTTGGGGGCATGTCTGGCACTGTGGGAGCATATATGTATCTGGCACTGTGGGGGCATAGCTGGCATATATGTATCTGGCACTGTGCAGACATATCTGACACTGTGGGGAATATCTGGACACCGGGGGTAGTGCGGGCTGCAGAATCCGAGAGGGGGAGCCTCTCTAGGATCACGGTTTCAGGGTTGGGGGAGGGGATGCCGGCTTATTATTAACACACAGACACACTGATAGCACTGTGTTAATGTATCATGTCATACTATGCATGGGTGGTGATACAGTGATTAGTTCCTGCTCGGGAAATCTTCATGTCCAATGTCTGCTTTATTGTGTATGTATGTATGTATGTATTTATTCATATATGTGTAAGTGTATGTGTGTGTATATGTGTGTATATATATATATATATATATATATATCTTTATAGTAGATAACTAAATTGTCAGCTTTGAAAGGGTTAATCGCTATCTTTGACAACTTGCAAACAAAGCCAGTGTGAGACTGTCATGGATCTGGTGTGCATGTATGTGCAGAGCTGTATATATTGGATATTTGTGTAAAATATGTATAGAGTTGGGGCCACATTACCGGCGGTCAGCATCCTGGCTGCAGAATGCCAGCGGAGGGGGCAAGCGCAACGAAGCACCTTGCAGTCTTGGACACCCACGAGTGGGAATAGTCCCTGTTAGTCGGCATGTCGACTGTTGGGATTTTCAGGTTTCGGGATGTAGTGGTCGGTATTGTGACCGGCGGTCTCCTGACCACTGGTCACATAACTACATCCCATAAAAAATATACATCAGGGGCTGGCAACTTTCAGCCTGGGGGCAGACTCAAGGAAGTGGCCCAGCTTTTCACAGGGAACCTGCAGTCAGGTGGCCCTGAAACACTTAAATTGCACTGGCCTTGGGGGGGGCAGATGGTTACTTGCCCCCCTGGCCAGCTAGCCTATATATATATATATATATATATATATTTATTCTCTTTCTTTGGATGTTTATTGCTTATGCTGTAAGTCTGAAAAACCTAGACTCTACTGAATATAAAGTGTTGTATATATTAACTATTTCTCTGCCTGGTGTGCAGTACAACATGGTGCAACTATTTAAACCCGAGTACAGGTATATTTAATCCAGTTCCATGTTCCTTTTGAACTTTCTACATATACAGTATGTGTATAAGTAATACAGGGGATGTAGTTAATATCGCGATGGTCAGGATCCCAGCAGTCAGAATACCGACACCATGATCTCGACCGCCGAGAATGCTGACAGCTGTGCCAGGGATATTCCCACTTGTGTCCCGCAAGGGACTTTCTAGTGCTGCCCCGCTGCCGGCCTGGCGACCCCGGTGTCTTTATTATGACCGCCGGGATTCCATACCCAACCCTAATACAGTATTTGGTGTAGATTATAATATAATATAGATCTGACAGTTGTGTATTGCAGAATATTGTAGATAAAGTGTAAGTGCATATTTTTGAAGTGTCTATTGAGGTTACTTTTTATATACATTGGACATAAAATATTTTTTTAAGTCATATCATTATGATTAATACTTGCGGTCATATTTTTTGTAGCTGGTGATTCAGGTTTGTGATAATGGAGACTATATATGACAGACGATGCAAAACAAATAATTACTATACAACTATTAACTTTAAAGGGTATATTCAATTGCTGTCGGGTCCTTTCCGATGGAAAGGACCCGACAGCTCTCTATTCAATGCCGGACCAAACCCGACGAGTTTGGCCCGTTCCCGACAGTGTCAATCCGACTTTTTTAAAAGTGGGATTGACATTGTCAGAAACTGGGCTAAAACCTGTCGGGTTTGTCCCCGTTTCCGACAATACAGGCGTCTCAAGCCGCCGATCCGTGTGTATTCCGACAGCATTCCACCAATTCGGATTTCCCGACTTGTCGGAAAAATTGAGCCCGGATTGAATACAAAGAATTACAGAGAATTAACCAAGATTTAAGGTTCAAAAACGGTTGAGATTACCTAAAGGATAAAAAAAAGGGGCAGACTAGATGGGCCAAGTGGTTCTTATCTGCTGTCAAATTCTATGTTTCTATGTTTCTATCTGGCACCATGGAGGCATATGTGTATCTGGCACTGTGGGGGCATATCTGGCACTGTGGGGGCATATGTGTATCTGGCACTGTGCGGGCATATGTGTATCTGGCACTGTGAGGGCATATGTGTATCTAGCACTGTGGGGGCAAATGTGTATCTGGCACTGTGTGGGCATATCTGGCACTGTAGGGGCATATATGTATCTGGCACTGTGGGGGCATATCTGACATATATGTATCTGGCTCTGTGTGGGCTAATCTGGCACTATGGTGGCATATCTGGCATTGATGTGTATCTGGCACTGTGAAGGCATATGTATATTTGGCACTGTGGGGGCATATGTGTATCTGACACTGTGTGGGCATATCTGGCACTGTAGGGGCATATGTGTATCTGGCACTGTGCAGGCATATTTTGCACCATGGGGGTATATGTGTATCTGGCACTGTGGGGGCATATCTGTATCTGGCACTGCACTATTGGGGTCATGTGTATCACACCCCCATTTTCATTGGCCATTCCATTTTTTGACACGCGTGCATTTGGTGCGCGCACACAGTACCACTAAGAAATTTTGTCTACTTGCACCACTGCTGTATCTCACCTATAACTATAGCATGGTAAAGCTCAGTAACCTATAGGAGCTGAAGGAAGCTGCCTCCGTGAAAGATCAAGTACCCAGTAAGGGTCTAGCTACCATTGTAACATAATGTGAACTAAGGCACTACTATGGTTCAGAAAATAAACTAAAGCTAGAAGATCTGTAATGAAATCCATTGAGATGTGCGACCAGAGCTGATGGGGTACAGTAAGAGGCAGAAATTGCCTGGGAGGTGCCTGTCTTTCATGTTAGCCCACCAATAGGACCGTTGAATAAACTTAAGAGTCTTCTGTATACCAGCATGGCTTTAAAACCGATAAGCATGGGCCCAATCTTTCAATTTCTTCAATAACTCAGGAGCGACAAAGGCCAATAGGAGGAGTAGAGGTCACGTGCATGGCTGCATAAGATGCTGGATCCAGGACAGGATGGGAATCACAACTGGAACCTGGAATCTTCTGTGAGAGCGAGAGAGGGCGCCAGCTTTCTGGTGCAGAGTCCCAGAACGATAGTTAATTTTATAGTACAGGCCTGGCCAACCTGTGGCTCTCAAGATGTTGTGAAACTACACATCCCAGCATGCCCTGTCACAGTTTAACACTCCCTAATAGCAAAACTGTGGCAAGGCATGATGGGACTTGAAGTATTACAACAGCTGTAGAGCCACAGGTTGGCCAGGCCTGTTATAGTTGAATCTAGAAAACAAACAACACCCACCAATCTTCTCTGAGATTGAGGCATTGAGCAGTCTTCAGATATAGGATATTTCTCTTACATCCTAGAGGATACTGGGGTCCATTTAGTACCATGGGGTATAGACGGGTCCATTAGGAGCCATTGGCACTTTAAGAATTTAATAGTGTGGGCTGGCTCCTCCCTCTATGCCCCACCTACCAGACTGAGTTTAGAAAATGTGCCCGGAGGAGCCGGTCACACTGAAGGAAGCTCCTGAACAGTTTTCTGCATTTATTTTATGTTTGTTATTTTCAGGCAGGGCTGGATGGCACCAGCCTGCCTACTTCGTGGGACTTAGGAGGGGGAAAACGGACCAACATCTTGAAGGGTTAATGGTCCCGTTCCCTGCTGACAGGACACTGAGCTCCTGAGGGACCTATTCGCAAGCCCATCACGGCAAGAGCACAGTCCCGCATCACGCCGCCACCCCTAACAGAGCCAGAAGAAGGAAGAGTGGTGAGTACTGATCCGGCGTCCCGGAACCTTGGAAACTCGATGTGGTGCTGCTTTTCCTTCAATCGGACTGGTTTGAGCCGTTACAGGAGGTGGACGTAAAATACAGTATCTTACATGGAAGGCCGTCACACTGTTGGCCTTTGCTTCAGCAAGATGTGTGTCGGAGCTGGGGGCTTTGTCTCACAAAAGTCCCTATTTCATTTTCCATGACGACAGAGCTGAACTCAGAACTCGTCAGCAATTTCTTCCTAAGGTGGTGTCTGCGTTTCACATCAATCAACCTATTGTGGTTCCGGTTGTCACTGACACATCTGCTACTTCAAAGTCTTTGGATCTCGTTAGGGCTTTGAAGGTGTATGTGAAAAGAACAGCTCGTCACAGAATGACAGACTCGCTGTTTGTTCTTTATGATCCCAACAAGATTGGGTGTCCTGCTTCAAAGCAGACAATTGCACGCTGGATCAGACTTACTATCCAGCATGCTTATTTCACAGCAAGTTTGCCATGTCCAATATCTGTACAGGCCCACTCTACTAGGTCGGTGGGTTCCTCCTGGGCGGCTGCCCGAGGTGTCTCGGCTTTGCAGCTCTGCCGAGCAGCTACTTGGTCAGATTCGAACACGTTTGCAAAGTTCTACAAGTTCGATACTTTGGCCTCTGAGGACCTTCAGTTTGGTCAATTAGTTCTGCAGGAACCTCAGCACTCTCCCACCCGGTTTGGGAGCTTTGGTACATCCCCATGGTACTAAATGGGCCCCAGTATCCTCTAGGACGTAAGAGAAAATAGGATTTTAATTACCTACTGGTAAATCCTTTTCTCATAGTCCGTAGAGGATACTGGGCGCCCGCCCAGTGCTTCGTTCTTCCTGCACTGTTACTTGGTTAAGTAATGTTGGTTCAGCCGTTGCTGTTTCATATTTGGTTAGCTTGGCTTTCCTTTTGTTGTGTGTGCTGGTTCGGAATCTCAACACTATCCTTATCTATCCTTCTCTCAAAGTATTTCCGTTTCCTCATGCACAGTTTCCTAGACTGAGTCTGGTAGGAGGGTCATAGAGGAAGGAGACAGCCCACACTATC
The DNA here is from genome assembly GCF_028390025.1 of Pseudophryne corroboree. Taxonomy (NCBI): domain Eukaryota; kingdom Metazoa; phylum Chordata; class Amphibia; order Anura; family Myobatrachidae; genus Pseudophryne; species Pseudophryne corroboree. Next base: position 472,039,828 of record NC_086444.1, read on the forward strand.
AAATTCTTAAAGTGCCCATGGCTCCTAGTAGACCCATCTATACCCCATGGTACTAAATGGACCCCAGTATCCTCTATGGACTACGAGAAAAGGATTTACCAGTAGATAATTAAAATCCTTTTTTCTTTGGCCAGTTAGAATGGATATTGGATACTGGGTTCTCCCCAAAAGGCATCGCCATTCCTCCAAGGCCAATTTTATAACTAATAGTTCTTGATCCCCAATTGTGTAATTTCTCTCAGTGTGGAGGAATTTGTGAGAAAAATAGCCACATAGATGTAGTTTCTCATAATCAAACCGTTGTGAAAGAACAGCTCCTACCCCTACCGTTGAAGCTTCAACCTCAAGTATTAATGGCCGAGAGATGTCAGGTTGCTTAGGTGCACAAATCAAAGCTTGTTTTAACTGCTGAAAGGTTGTATTGTATTCAGAGTGTAAAACACTGACACAAAGTTCAGGGGTACAGTTCGATGGCTTATTAGCGCATCTGGAATATGGCTTCCATCAACGGCAGTCATTGCCATATATCTGAGCAAAGTCAAAGTGGCCAGATGGCACTTAAGAACATAATATGAAGTAATGAAATTCTCAGCTTCTCCAGAATTCAAGAGCGCTGTGATGTTCTTAGGAGTGAGACGGTGTTCTAAAAAAAACAGAAATAGTTGATTCAGGTTTTTTTGGTGATTAAGGAATTACTTGACCTCTACTGCACAAGTTTGGAGCGGGCGTTTCCTGGGCATAGGGAACAAGATTTAAGCATATGATCTGGAGATCTGCAATAGTGACATACTGTAAATTGTCTCTTCACCACCTAATGAGTTCCTCCGGAAACAGACGACAGTGATTAATCTGCATTGGTTCATCGCCAGAAATAGGAGGTGAAGCCAGACTAGGTAGAGGATGCGGCCTTGGACGATCAGCTTTAGTTATCTCAAATGCTCATTCCCTATGCCCTAAGTCAACTTTATTACAAAAGGAAATGAAATCATCTACGTGAGCATGCAGGTCTCGGGTTACCAGATCATCCTTAATCTTATCCGATAGACCACTTCAGAAAGCTGCAATCAAGGCAGCTTCCAATCCAATTAAGATGCCAGAGTTTGGAATTGGATATTGTATTGACATAGTCTTCCCACCTTTATGGAAATGTGGAATGTCAATGGAGCAGATGTTGTCCTGCCCGGTTGTCCTGCCCGGTTCATCAAATATTTTCCAAAAGGTGGATACAAACCCAGAATAATTTATGAGCAATGGCGAGGCCCACTCTAGTTCTTGACCGGTGATAATGTATGCTTTTCGCCTCATTGATGATCTAGATAACAGTGCCTGGATTTCATTTAAACATGTAGACAGGTCCTGGATAAATTGTGCCAGCTGTCTCTGCAAAGCCTCTTGTTATTCCAGACAACTCAACACATCCTGTGTGATATCAACACCAGGGCCCTGGTCACCTGTCAAATGTATCTGGCCAGTGCCAACTGTCAGGATATAGGATGTGGGTGTCTCTGAACCTGTATCAGGAACCATTGAGTTTGATTAGTGGAGTGCTGGAAGCGCAAGGGTCTAATATAGTTTCTTTGCATCAACTTGAGCAATGTACAACTGGAACCTCAAAACTATAGTAGCCGCGGGATTGACAATGGAATGTAGCTGAGGACTGGAACTAACATCGGGTGGTTGGCGGGTGGTTGTCGGAGACCCAGAACAGGGGGGAGGAGTTTAACCTGCCAGTGGTTTTCACCAGGGACCCTCACAAGGAGGTTTGGCTTTTCTGCACCCGACGAGCAGGTTGCGCCCGCCTGCCTGGGTTACCTGAGTTAAAACTGAGTTAACTAGCGAGGAGATGAATTGAAGATGACGGTGATAAATGTCTAACTGGATCCGATGGTAGCAATATTGGACTGGAACTGAAAGCAGCAATATATCGGACTGGAACCGATGATAGCAATATATCTGGCTGGAACAGATGGTAGCAATATATCGGGTTGGAACCGATGGTAGGATTATATTGGGTTGGAACTGATGGTAGCAATATATCTGACTGGAATGGAAGGTAACAATAGATTGGGCTGGAACCGATGGCAGTAATACTGTATATCGGGCTGGAACTGATGGCAGCAATATATTGGACTGGTACCTAAGGTAAGAATATACCAGACTGGAACAGATGGTAGCAATATATATCGGACTGAAACCAAAGGTAACAATATATCAGACTGGAACTGTCACGATCTAGGTAATTCCTTATCAGTATTTACCTTCCAAATGCCTCCTGAGACTATCCCAGTGTTCCAAGCCTGGATTCCATCTGCACTGTCTGTGTGCAGCACGCTGCATCTCATTGTCTCAAATCTCTTTACTCTGATCCTGGCAGCTTCATGGTTAAAGCTCACATTCAAGTTACAAACAATCTTTCCCTCCAAAAGCTACCATGGGCGCAGCCATGTTTTCCTAATCACATGTTACCTTTCAGCCTATCAGCTGCACTCTGCTCTCAGCCTGATTACACAGCAGCTGCACTCTAGTTAATCAGCCAGCCAATCCCTGCTTCCCAGCAGGTATAAATATCCTGTTCCTGGGGTGGAAAGATGTCAGTGCTTCAATTGTCTTCAGTGATTCCAGTGTGCAGTTCTCCCATGGACTTTCTCTGCAGTACAGCCTGACTCCCTGGTGATTACACTCTGCAGTGTAACCCGACACTCCAGTGATTAACCCTCTACAGTCTACCCTGATTCACCTGTGTCTGAACTCCGGCTTTCCAGCAGCCATTCTCCAGATTCTTCTACAGCTCTCCAGCGATCCCCAGCATCACTTCATGCTTCACCTGTGCTTCTAAGTACAATAGTGCATTTCTACCTGTGAACCCCAGCTTCACTCAAAGCTTACCAATGATCCCAAAGTAACCATCGGTGTTCCGTCATCGATTCCAAGTCACCATCGGTGTTCCGTCATCGATCCCAAGTATTTCTCTGAACTGTGTTTCCTATTACCAGTACCAAGTCATCAGTATTCCTCTGAACTGTGTTTAATAAAACCTTTGAACTTTCCCTTGTTGTCGTGGTCACGCCTTCGGGCATTTGTTCTAAAGGTTCCCTGCATGTCCAAGAACCCTGTACTGCCTCCCAGGTACACATATATACCTCAGCCCCTACAACTGAGGCTTCCCCCTGGTCAGCACCAGCCCTCAGTTGTGACAGTAAGCACTGACCTAATGGATCCGGCCGGAGACCAGGTCCAAGCGACCAGGCCGATGCAAGAACTTGCAGCCTGCCTTGAACGTCAGGAGACTGCACAGGGCCATGAGATCCGCTGTCTCCAGGACCTCTCCTCTCGGCTGGATGGAATACAAGTAACCCTCCGTGGTTCAGGGGCATCCAGTGTGCCGACTGCAGTACCTTTGGTGGTATCCCCACCCACCATTCCCGTTTCTGCTCCTTGTCTCCATTTACCGACACCTGCCAAGTTTGATTGTTCCCCAAAAGCCTGTCGGGGTTTCCTAAATCAGTGTGAGATATATTTTGAGTTACAGCCTGGCTGTTTCCCAACTGACCGCACCAAGGTTGCTTACATCATCTCCCTCCTCAGTGGCTCCGCCCTCGATTGGGTATCACCTCTATGGGAGAAGTCTGATGCCCTTCTCCCTTCATATGCAGATTTCGTGGCAACCTTCAGGCGCATCTTTGATGAACCAGGTCGTGTGACCTCTGCCTCCTCTGATATCCTCCGGCTACGTCAGGGGACACGAACAGTCGGTAAATATCTGGTACAGTACCAGATCCTAGCGTCCGAACTTTCCTGGAATGATGATGCTCTTTACTCAGCCCAAGGAGGGGCGTCTGTGTCTACAGCCCAAGGAGGGGCATCTGTGTCTACAGCCCAAGGAGGGGCGCCTGTGTCTACAGCCCTAGGAGGGGCATCCAATGTTCAAGCTCTAGTAGGGGCATATGAGTCTTCTCAAAAATGAGTTTCTGATCTGTCAACCCCAGGAGGGGTGCTGGAGAAAACAACCCTGAGAGAGGTGTCTGATTCATCAACCCCAGGAGGGGTCACCAAAGTTTCAGTCCCAAGGGAAGTATCCAGAGCCAAGTTCCCAGATGGAAATTTTTGTGCTACAGATGCAGTTATGAACTCCTGTTTGCTGTCTTCAGAGAGCACCACCCTGTTGGCATCCAGCATGGACCAGGTCCAGGATGGTCTAACTGAACACTCGGATACCACTCATTCCGGTTCTAACCGGATTCTGACTCCTTCAGTTCCAGCTGATTCAACTGTCTTTAGACTCAATCCGGTTCCATCCGTCTGTCTGAAGATTCCTTCGGTTCCAGACGATTCCGATATCTCTGGACCCAATCCGGTTCCATCCGTAGGGCCAAAGACTCCTTCAGTTCCAGCTGATTCAACCGTCAATCCGAAGACTCCTCCGGTCCCAGCCGGTTCAAGCTTTTCTGGACCCAATCCGGTCCCATCCGTCTGTCCGGATCAGCCTCCTTCGGTTCCAGCCGATTCCAATACCTTCGGATCTAATCCGGTCCTATCCGTCGGTCTAGAGTCTCCGCCGGTCTCAACCGGTTCAAGGTTGTCTGGACTTAATTTGGTCTCGTCCATAGATCCGGTACAGTCTCCTCTGGTCCCAGCCAGTTTAAGTTCATCAGGATTCAATCTAGATCCTTCCATTTGTTCAGGTAAAGAACTTATAAGAAGTGTCCTGGGGCCACTCTGAGGAGCTCACACACAGAGCTGTCTGACTTGTGTCACTGGCAACCATTACTGGCAAGGGCTATCCCTTTTATCCCTGTAGGAGCATGAGGATTGGATGATTAAGTGACCTGGTCTGGAGGCTGACAAGGATTGGCCAAACTCCGGTCACCTGACTCCAGACAACATGGCGGCGCTGTTCCAGGAGGCCTAGCAGTGGACCCGACACTATCATCACCAGACTCCTGGCACACATGAAGAGAGACCCTGGCAGAGGCGAAAGCCGCCAGCACAGCAGAGACAAGGTTCATCCTCCTCCAGGAACCAGTAATGGCACGCCAAATCTTCTCCCGCAGCTGCACAGGCAAGTAACAGGGACTGATTCTGAGGTCTCTATTCGGGCTTGTAACATTACCTCTTCATACACATGAACTTCTTTCTTGATAAGATTTTCCCTTAGCATTTTAAAGTTAACATGAAAATGTATCCCTCAAAAGAAGTCTTTTTAAATTATGAATAGCACCAATATTAAACTTTCCAGAGGCACTTAGCTAGTCAGACTTGGACATTAATAAATGTATTTGTATTCCTATGTTTTCTGTGTGTATTATTGCACTTTGTTAGAAAATTCGGCCAAGGTTTTTCCACTTGTTCAATCTTACAGTCTGCCTGAGTACTGCATGTTTCTAACTGCTGCACTTTGACTGGAAGTATTTGTGTTCAGGATGTCTCCTGACTTGCCTCTTTCATTCACTCCACTTGCTGCACATTTTCCATGTTTCTACTAAAAAGAAATAGTATGTTCAAATCACAAAGCTTTGGTGACATTGGAAATACAAAGTTGCAGATCCATTGTATTGTGTTCAAAGGCAGCAAAGAGGTCAAATACAGTGTTCTATGTTACATTCTGACTTTTACAAGCAAGGTGTGTTGAAAACTTCCCTATCTTTCATCATAATAAATAATATAAATGTAGTCAGCCAATGAATAAATGATCATTGCAATGTGTGAAAATGCTCAAACAGAAAAATAAGCATCTTTCACTTGGAGCTATTCTCATGAACTGTATTTCAGTACTACTGGGTGTCGCTGTGATTCCCATGGTCTGTCACACGAGAATAATATTGAATGGTCACTGTACTAGTGTTCTCATCACACTGGAATGAACAAACAGTTTAGGCCAGTGCTTATATACAGGACAGAAAGAGAGATAATATGCAAGTGGATAACAACTAGGATAAGTATTGACAGGAGGGATGTAGGACCTCTTGTACCTAATTCAAGTACCACTTCTGTCTCATCCCGAGCCACATCAGAGACTGCACAACAGTAGCTCAGTCCTGTTTTTTAAGTTTTAGTAACCTGTCCTAAATCTAGTTCCCATTCACGAATGACAAAATATGGAAAATGTTAATCTCTCAAGCATAGATCAGTCAAGGACAACTTTGGGGTTTCGAGTCGAAACAACTCCCGGCTCAGGTCACTTTGGGATCAAATTTTAGATCTAAAACTTGAATCCCGCTTTTGTTACGGCACATAAGTCCCTCCCTTGTGATTTAAGGTGCCATGCTGAAAATTACTGTTATTGATGTTACTAATACTGTAGGACAACAACAGGTCCAAAACTTACATGGTCTTAGCCATTTTTATTAGAGATGAGCGGTTCGGATTTCACAGAATCCAAACTGCTCTGAATATTGGAATCCACGTGCTCGGATGTTCCCACCAGATCCGAATTCCCATTCGATGCCAAACGCTGTCTTCCCAGGGTCCAATTCTTATGAGATTGGATTCTATATAAGGCACCGCGGCCAGGACTCAGCGCCATCTCATTGGAATGCATGCTGCCATTTGCTGCATTATACTCTGCTGCAGTGGCTGTACTGTATAGTGGCTGTGCTTGATAGTAACTGAGTGTGTATAGGGTACACACTGCATGCTGATGCTGCTGCGCTATACTCTACTGTACTGGCTGTGCTGTGTTCAGAGTCTCAAAAGTGGCTGTGCTGTATAGCGACTGTGTATAGGGAGCATACTGCACTCTGCTGTGTGCTGTGCTATACTCTGATATACTGGCTGTCCTGTATAGTGACTGTATATAGGTGGCATGCTGCTGTAAATTGTACAATTTGGTGTGCTTTGTTCACATGCATCTATAAGCCCTGTGATCCACGCAGTTCGAACTGAGCTGCAAGTTTAAAAATAGAAAAATAAAATATATACAATATATCTGTCATTTTTGTACTGGTTGGTTGCTGTGCTTTACTCAAGTGCATTTTGTTCACGTGCATCTATAACCAAACTTCAGGTTTACAAATAGAAAAATAAAATATATATAATATATCTGTTGTTTTTGTACTGGTTGGTTTGTGCACTTTACTCAAGTGCATTATGTTCTCTTTACATGCATCTATAAGCCCTGTGATCCAAGCAGTTGGAATCGAGCTGCATGTTTAAAAATAGAAAACTAAAATATATATATATATATATATATATATATATATATTGTTTTTGTACTGGTTGATTTGTGTGCTTCTAAGTCCTGTGATCCACACAGTTGGAACCAAGTTGCATGTTTAAAAATAGAAAAATATATATACTGTATCTAGTGTTTTTGTACTGGTTGGTTTGTGCGCTTTACTCAAGTGCATTTGTTTTCTTAGCGTGCATCTGTAAGCCCTGTGATCCACACAGTTGGAAACGAGCTGCAGGTTTAAAAATAGAAAAAGAAACTATATATATATATATTATATCTATTGTTTTTGTACTGTTTGGTTGGTGCGCTCTCCTCAAGTGTGCTTTGTTCACGTGCATCTATAAGCCCTGTGATCCACGCAGTGATCTGTGACTTGACAAATGGATGACTATCAGGTTAGAAAAGAGCAACTAAATACTAGTGCAGCAGCTGCTGCCACCAGTCATGATGTTGATGTAAGTCTAGCAACGCCATCTACTAAAGCCGATGCTCAAGGGCATAGCAGGTCTAAGTCAGGGCATCTAATATAAAAAAAAACAGTATAGAGTGTAAAAGAAAAAGACACCTCTTATAAAGGGAAGGTCTGGAGCAGAAAAACATAAAATTGCCAACATGCCATTCACCATATGCAATGGCAAGAAAAGGCTCAGGCCTTGGCCTTTATTTCTGACAGGTGGTTCTGCAACTTTCAGTGAGCGATCTTTTTCTACATCTCATGACAATGCAAGAACTTTTTATTCAGAGCCTAGTAGAGGTGTAAAAAAATTAAAACCAAGGCAGTAGTACAAATTGTGCGTTCAGAATCATCAAACATTCCTGAGGTACGTTTAGATGTGTCCATGTTAGCTATGTGTGAGTCTGACATTTCTCACACTGTTATCATAGAGAAGCCTCTTTCACCTCCTTCCACTATTTCTGTACCATCTGCACATATGGGGAGTATTCCAAGAAAAGATGGTGATGTTGGCATAATAGAAATTGAAGATTCATGTGTGGAAGTGGGACAGGATGAGGGGGATATGTATGTACTACTACTGTCTGACACTTAAGGTGAGGATGTTGATGATGTTGATTGTGACTGCAGTTCTTGTCTGTGATAAAAAGAAAGCCAATGTGATGCCTGTGCATAAAACCAAAATGGCCACCTCTTGGATGTGGGATTATTTTTACCCAACTCCTGACAATGTTTGTGAAGGCATCTGCTCCATTTGTGAGGCCAAAGTTAGTAGAGGTAAAGTCATTAGCCATCTAGGCACCTCCTCCATGCCACGTCATTTGTGGCAAGTTCATGAAATTTATTTTACAAAATTATAATGTAATTAACGCGCTCATTATCAACCTCCTCATTAGTGGCCATAGTGGAAATAACCTTGGATGGGAGACCTTTTCTGGCTAGATTCTCCCTCTCAACTTCAAAGCTGTCCAATGTAGCCGCAATAAGTCTGGATAGACGAACGGTCCTTGTTGAAGAAGGACCTTGAGAAGCGCCAGAGGCCAGGGTTCCTCCAGAGACATGGTCAGGAGGTCTGCATACCAGGGCGGTTGGGGCCAATCCGGGGCAATTACAATTGCCTGAACGCTTTCTCTTTTGAGACTTTTTAGGACTCTGGAAATGAGAGGAATTGGAGGAAACAGGTATACGAACTGGTAAGACCACGGCTCCGTCAGAGCGTCCACTGCTGCAGCCTTCAGATCCCTCATTCTGGAACAGTAACGGTGAAGCTTCTTGTTGAGATGAGAAGCCATTAGGTCTATCTGCGGACAGCCCCACCAGTGAACCAGTTATTGAAACACCTGAGGGTGAAGGCAGGCATGATGGAGGTCATGCCTGATCATGACATGATGGAGGTCATGCCTGCTGAGGAAGCCCGCTTCCCAGTTGTCCACACCTGGAATGAATATGGCTGAGATGGCCCTTGCATTGGCTTCCACCCAGAGGAGTATCCGTGACACCTCTCGCATGGCGGCCCTGCTTTTTGTTCCTCCCTGCCGGTTTATGTACGCCACCGCCGTGGCGTTGTCTGACTGCACCTGGATGGCTTGATTTCGGAGAAGAGAGGAGGCTTTCATAAGAGTATTGTAAATTGCCCTGAGTTCCAGAACATTTATCGAGAGTGCAGATTCCTGACTCGACCACTGCCCCTGGAACTGAGCCCCCTGGGTCACAGCCCCCCAACCTCAGAGGCTGGCATCCGTTGTCAGTAGAATCCAGGATTGGGTACTGAAACTCCGACCCTCCACAAGGTGAGAGACTAGTAGCCACCATAACAGGGAGATCCGTGCTTTTAGGGACAGAACTATACTCTGGTGCATGTGCAGGTGAGACCCTGACCACTTGTCCAGCAGATCCAGCTGAAATGGACGGGCATGAAATCTGCCGTACTGGATTGCCTCGTAGGAGGGCACCATCTTGCCCAGTAGGCGGATGCAAAGATGAATTGAGATCTTGCATGGCCTGAGTACCGAGCGGACCATAACCAGGATAGTCAGGGCCTTGTCCATTGGAAGGAATACCTTCTGAGACACTGTGTCCAGTATCCCCAGGAACTGAATTCTCTGTGATGGTTCCAGGTGAGATTTTTGGAAATTCAGCATCCACCAATGTTCTGTAAGAAGGCGAGTAGCCAAGTCGATGCTGTGTAGCAGACGCTACCTCGACACTGCCTTTATCAGGAGATCGTCCAAGTAGAGGAATATGTTGACTCTCATTCTGCGCAATTGCAGCATCATCTCCGCCATGACCTTTGTGAACACCCTCGGAGCTGTGGAGACACCAAAGGGTAAGGCCTGAAACTGGAAGTGATGGTCCAGTATAGCGAGCCTGATGAGGAGGTCATATATTGGGATGTGCAGATAAGCATCCTTGATATCCAGGGATACTAGGAACTCCCCCTCCTCCAGACCGGAGACCACCGCCCTCAGGGACTCCATCTTGAACTTGAACACACGTAGATACGGGTTCAGAGATTTTATGTTCAAGATGGGCCGTACCAAAACGGTACGGTTTCGGTACAAAAAATAAACTGGAGTAAAAACCCCTGTGGCCTAACAAAGGAGGCACTAGGACCACAACCCCCTTTTGTAGCAGTTTTTGAATAGTGTCTTGCAAGGTAACCCTTGCTACGGGTGAAGCTGGTAAGCTTGACTTGAAGAATCTGAGAGGAGGTAGTGCTTGAAATTCCAATCGGTGTCCTTGGGATATGAGGTCCCTCACCCAAGGATCCCGGCAGGACTGTGCCCACACATGGGCAAAGTGATAAAGGTGAGCACCTACCTGAAAGTCACCCTGCTTCTGGAGCCAACCGTCACATGGAGGGCTCAGTGGATGAGGATCCAGAGGCCTGGACCAGAGATCCAGCAGCCGCTGGTTTACGGGACTTACAGCGATTTCCTCTAGCAGCATTTGAGGCACCTCTGGCTCTGCCTCTGAATCTGGCCACACGAAAAGGACTGCAGAGAGGGCCCAGGGAAGGGACGTCTAGCAGGAGGTGCAGCAGACGGCATATAGGTAGACTTACCCACCGTCGCCTGAGAAATCCACTTGTTCAGTTCTTCCCCAAACAAGGCATACCCTGTAAAAGGAAGATTCTCCATACCTTTCTTGGAATCAGCATCCACTGACCATTGTCTCAGCCATAGAGCCCTGCGAGCCGAGACCGCCATAGCTGTTGTACGGCCATTGATGAGACATAATTCTTTAATGGCCTCACTCATAATATTTGCAGCACCCTGGATATGATGCAGTAGTGTCATGATCTCATCCTGAGGCAGGGAGTCAAACCCCCTTATTATATTCTCAGACCATTTTACCATGGCCCTAGAAATCCAGCTGCAAGCTATAGTGGGCCTTTGAGCTACGCCCACCGCAGTATAAATTGATTTGAGTGTAGTCTCAATTTTGCGGTCAGCTGGGTCTTTGAGAGAGAGAGCCCCAAGTACAGACAGTACAATTTTACGTGACAGCCTGGACACTGAAGTATCCACGGACAGGGGATTTTCCCATACTTTCCTATCCTCAGGAGGGAAAGGAAAGGAATTTAGTAACCATTTAGGAGTTTGGAATTTCTTGTCAAGATTGACCCACGCCTCTTTAGAAAGGGAGTTTAATTCCTTTGATATAGGAAAGGTGGCAGAGGATTTTGATTTCACATTAAAAAACAATTCCTCTTTTGGTTTTGTCTCCTTATTCGGTATGACGAGGACTTCTCTAATAGAATAAATCAGACCCTCAACACCCGGAGACAGAGAAATCATCTTCCACGTCTACCTCTCCCTCATCCAGCTCTGATAATTCAGAATCAGAGTCGGACTGGAGCACCTGTGGGAGTGTGCGTTTATGAGAGACCAACAGAGGGGGCTGAGGAGGCTGTCTGTGGTCAGCAGCTTTAAGCAAAAAATCATCTACAGATGGTTTAAGGGTCTGTCTTTCCTGTCTGGCTGTAGCTAGCTCTGTATTAATATTAGTAAGCATGCCTTTGAATGATTCTACCCTCTCAGGTTCCTGTATACTACTACCCTGTGTAGGCAGAGAACACTGGGTACATAGGAGAGACCCCCCCTAGGAGAGGATTGGGACCAGCACACAATACCTAAGTCAGAGCAGCGCTCCGCTGGGAGTATATATATATTTTTGTAGCAGAACTACAAGTCCCAGCAAGCCTCCCCTGCAAGCTGGTACTTGGAGTACCACAAGTAACAGCATGCGGGGGGAAACGGGCCTGCTGGTACCTGTAGTTCTACTACAAAAAAAATACCCAAATAAAAACACAACACAGACACCATGACAGTACAAGTTTAATGTACATACATGCACACTTACATACATACATACTTACCTATGTTGACCCGAAGCACTCGGTCCCCTTGTCCAGTAGAATTCAGGGGTACCTGTAAATAAAATCATACTTACAAAGAATCCGGTGTAGATCGGTCCTCTTCTTAAAAGTTATAATCCAGGGACTTGGCAAAAAGAGAAACCGCTCACCCGACCCACGAACTGAAAGGGGTTCCATGTTTACACATGGATCCCTTTCCCCGAATGTCGGGACCCCCCGTGACTCCTGTCAAAGAGGGTCCCTTCAGCCAATCAGGGAGCTCCACGTCATGGCACTCTCCTGATTGGCTGTGCGCGCCTGCACTGTCAGTCAAGCGGAGCACTGTGGATACAATGTAGCTTAGCGCAGCTACATTATATCCAATGATGGGAACTTTGCGGTCTGCGGTAGACCGCGACGTTACGTGGGGTCAAAGAGCCCGAGGCTGGTTATGCTTAGGAGGGGGGACCCCACGCAAATTTTTTTAGATTTTTAACTCTTTCACACCCCTTCCCACAGATAAACGTGCACGGATCTCTCATGCCTATCAGAATACGGGGGGGGAAAGCAGGTCTATTTGAAAACTGCTTTTTTTTACGATTTGTACTTTTTCACGGCAGTGTTTGGCTATTGCCGGCAGTGATTGTGAATACAAATTTTTAGTAAATTACTGAGTTGTATAAAATAACAGGCGTGTTTGACCGATGGTGCATTCATTCGTATTTCTCTAACGTCCTAGTGGATGCTGGGGACTCCGAAATGACCATGGGCACAAAAGTAAAAAGCTTTAGGACTACCTGGTGTGCACTGGCCCCTCCCCCTATGACCCTCCTCCAAGCCTCAGTTAGATTTTTGTGCCCGAACGAGACGGGTGCAGGCTAAGGGGCTCTCCTGAGCTGCTTAGTGTAAAAGTTTAAAGTAGGTTTTTTATTTTCAGTGAGACCTGCTGGCAACAGGCTCACTGCACCGAGGGACTAAGGGGAGAAGAAGCGAACTCACCTGCGTGCAGAGTGGATTGGGCTTCTTAGGCTACTGGACATTAGCTCCAGAGGGACGATCACAGGCCCAGCCATGGATGGGTCCCAGAGCCGCGCCGCCGTCCCCCTTACAGAGCCAGAAGACGGAAGAGGTCCGGAAAATCGGCGGCAGAAGACGTCCTGTCTTCAATAAGGTAGCGCACAGCACTGCAGCTGTGCGCCATTGCTCTCAGCACACTTCACACTCCGGTCACTGAGGGTGCAGGGCGCTGGGGGGGGGGGCGCCCTGAGATGCAATAAAAACACCTTTTTTGGCAAAAAATACATCACATATAGCTCCTGGGCTATATGGATGTATTTATCCCCTGCCAATTTTTACATAAAAAAGCGGGAGAAAGGCCGCCGAAAAAGGGGCGGAGCCTGTCTCCTCAGCACACTGGCGCCATTTTTTCCTCACAGCTCCGTTGGAGGAAGGCTCCCTGACTCTCCCCTGCAGTCCTGCACTACAGAAACAGGGTAAAACAAGAGAGGGGGGGGCACTAAATTGGCATATAAATATATACAGCAGCTATATTAGGGAAAAACACTTATATAAGGTTATCCCTGTATATATATAGCGCTCTGGTGTGTGCTGGCAAACTCTCCCTCTGTCTCCCCAAAGGGCTAGTGGGGTCCTGTCCTCTATCAGAGCATTCCCTGTGTGTGTGCTGTGTGTCGGTACGTTGTGTCGACATGTATGAGGAGGAAAATGGTGTGGAGGCGGAGAAAATTGCCTGTGTTAGTGATGTCACCCCCTAGGGAGTCGACACCTGACTGGATGGTCTTATGGAAAGAATTACGTGATAGTGTCAGCACTTTACAAAAGACTGTTGACGACATGAGACAGCCGGCAAATCAGTTAATACCTGTACAGGCATCTCAAACACCGTCAGGGGCTCTAAAGCGCCCGTTACCTCAGGTGGTCGACACAGACCCAGACACAGACACTGACTCCAGTGTCGACGGTGAGGAAACAAACGTATTTTCCAGTAGGGCCACACGTTACATGATCACGGCAATGAAGGAGGTTTTGAACATTTCTGATACTACAAGTACCACAAAAAAGGGTATTATGTGGGGTGTGAAAAAACTACCCGTAGCTTTTCCCGAATCAGATGAATTAAATGAGGTGTGTGATGAAGCGTGGGTTTCCCCCGATAAAAAACTGCTAATTTCTAAAAAGTTATTGGCATTATACCCTTTCCCGCCAGAGGTTAGGGCGCGTTGGGAAACACCCCCTAGCGTAGATAAGGCGCTCACACGCTTATCAAAACAAGTGGCGTTACCGTCCCCAGATACGGCCGCCCTCAAGGAACCAGCTGATAGGAAGCTGGAAAATATCCTTAAAAGTATATACACACATACTGGTATTATACTGCGACCAGCAATCGCCTCAGCCTGGATGTGCAGTGCTGGGGTGGCTTGGTCAGATTCCCTGACTGAAAATATTGATACCCTGGACAGGGACAATATATTATTGACTATAGAGCATTTAAAGGATGCATTTCTATATATGCGAGATGCACAGAGGGATATTTGCACTCTGGCATCAAGAGTAAGTGCGATGTCCATTTCTGCCAGAAGAGGATTATGGACACGACAGTGGTCAGGGGATGCGGATTCCAAACGGCATATGGAAGTATTGCCGTATAAAGGGGAGGAGTTATTTGGGGTCGGTCTATCGGACCTGGTGGCCACGGCAACGGCTGGAAAAACCACCTTTTTACCCCAAGTCACCTCGCAGCAGAAAAAGATACCGTCTTTTCAGGCTCAGTCCTTTCGTCCCCATAAGGGCAAGTGGGCAAAAGGCCACTCATATCTGCCCCGGGGCAGAGGAAGGGGAAAAAGACTGCAGCAGACAGCCTCTTCCCACAAACAGAAGCCCTCCCCCGCTTCTGCCAAGTCCTCAGCATGACGCTGGGGCCTTACAAGCGGACTCAGGCACGGTGGGGGCCCGTCTCAATAATTTCAGCGCGCAGTGGCCTCACTCGCAAGTGGACCCCTGGATCCTGCAGGTAGTATCTCAGGGGTACAAATTGGAATTCGAGACGTCTCCCCCTCGCCGGTTCCTGAAGTCTGCTTTACCAACGTCTCCCCCCGACAGGGAGGCGGTATTGGAAGCCATTCACAAGCTGTATTCCCAGCAGGTGATAATCAAGGTACCCCTCCTACAACAGGGAAAGGGGTATTATTCCACGCTGTTTGTGGTACCGAAGCCGGACGGCTCGGTGAGACCCATTTTAAATCTGAAATCCTTGAACACTTACATAAAAAGGTTCAAGTTCAAGATGGAGTCACTCAGAGCAGTGATAGCGAACCTGGAAGAAGGGGACTATATGGTGTCTCTGGACATCAAGGATGCTTACCTCCATGTCCCAATTTGCCCTTCTCACCAAGGGTACCTCAGGTTTGTGGTACAGAACTGTCACTATCAGTTTCAGATGCTGCCGTTTGGATTGTCCACGGCACCCCGGGTCTTTACCAAGGTAATGGCCGAAATGATGATTCTTCTTCGAAGAAAAGGCGTCTTAATTATCCCTTACTTGGACGATCTCCTGATAAGGGCAAGGTCCAGAGAACAGTTAGAGGTCGGAGTAGCACTATCTCAAGTAGTACTACGACAGCACGGATGGATTCTAAATATTCCAAAATCGCAGCTGATTCCGACGACACGTCTGCTGTTCCTAGGGATGATTCTGGACACAGTACAGAAAAAAGGTGTTTCTCCCGGAGGAGAAAGCCAAGGAGTTATCCGACCTAGTCAGGAACCTCCTAAGACCAGGCCAAGTGTCAGTACATCAATGCACAAGGGTCCTGGGAAAGATGGTGGCTTCTTACGAAGCGATTCCATTCGGCAGATTCCACGCAAGAACTTTTCAGTGGGATCTGCTGGACAAATGGTCCGGATCGCATCTTCAAATGCATCAGCGGATAACCCTGTCTCCAAGGACAAGGGTGTCTCTCCTGTGGTGGTTACAGAGTGCTCATCTCCTAGAGGGCCGCAGATTCGGCATTCAGGATTGGGTCCTGGTGACCACGGATGCCAGCCTGAGAGGCTGGGGAGCAGTCACACAGGGAAGAAATTTCCAGGGCTTGTGGTCAAGCATGGAAACGTCACTTCACATAAATATCCTGGAACTAAGGGCCATTTACAATGCCCTAAGTCAGGCAAGACCTCTGCTTCAGGGTCAGCCGGTGTTGATCCAGTCGGACAACATCACGGCAGTCGCCCACGTAAACAGACAGGGCGGCACAAGAAGCAGGAGGGCAATGATGGAAGTGGCAAGGATTCTTCGCTGGGCGGAGAATCATGTGATAGCACTGTCAGCAGTGTTCATTCCGGGAGTGGACAACTGGGAAGCAGACTTCCTCAGCAGACACGATCTTCACCCGGGGGAGTGGGGACTTCACCCAGAAGTCTTCCACATGATTGTGAACCGTTGGGAAAAACCAAAGGTGGACATGATGGCATCCCGCCTCAACAAAAAACTGGACAGATATTGCGCCAGGTCAAGGGACCCTCAGGCAATAGCTGTGGACGCTCTGGTAACACCGTGGGTGTACCAGTCAGTGTATGTGTTCCCTCCTCTTCCTCTCATACCAAAAGTACTGAGAATCATAAGAAGGAGAGGAGTAAAGACTATACTCGTGGCTCCGGATTGGCCAAGAAGGACTTGGTACCCGGAAATTCAAGAGATGCTCACGGAAGACCCGTGGCCTCTACCTCTAAGAAAGGACCTGCTCCAGCAGGGACCATGTCTGTTCCAAGACTTACCGCGGCTGCGTTTGACGGCATGGCGGTTGAACGCCGGATCCTGAAGGAAAAAGGCATTCCGGATGAAGTCATCCCTACCCTGATCAAAGCCAGGAAGGATGTAACCGTACAACATTATCACCGTATTTGGCGTAAATATGTTGCGTGGTGCGAGGCCAGGAAGGCCCCTACAGAGGAATTTCAACTGGGTCGTTTCCTGCATTTCCTGCAAACAGGACTGTCTATGGGCCTCACATTAGGGTCCATTAAGGTTCAAATTTCGGCCCTGTCAATATTCTTCCAAAAAGAACTGGCTTCTGTTCCTGAAGTTCAGACGTTTGTCAAGGGAGTACTGCATATACAGCCTCCTTTTGTGCCTCCAGTGGCACCTTGGGATCTCAATGTAGTTTTGGGATTCCTAAAATCACATTGGTTTGAACCACTCACCACTGTGGACTTAAAATATCTCACATGGAAAGTGGTAATGCTGTTAGCCCTGGCTTCAGCCAGGCGTGTCTCAGAATTGGCGGCTTTATCCTATAAAAGCCCTTACCTAATTTTTCATACGGACAGGGCAGAATTGAGGACTCGTCCTCAATTTCTCCCTAAGGTGGTTTCAGCTTTTCACTTGAACCACCCTATTGTGGTGCCTGCGGCTACTAGGGACTTGGAGGATTCCAAGTTGCTGGACGTAGTCAGGGCCCTGAAAATGTATGTTTCCAGGACGGCTGGAGTCAGAAAATCTGATTCGCTGTTTATCCTGTATGCACCCAACAAGCTGGGTGCTCCTGCTTCTAAGCAGACGATTGCTCGTTGGATTTGTAGTACAATTCAGCTTGCACATTCTGTGGCAGGCCTGCCACAGCCAAAATCTGTAAAAGCCCATTCCACACGGAAAGTGGGCTCATCATGAGCGGCTGCCCGAGGGGTCTCGGCTTTACAACTTTGCCGAGCAGCTACTTGGTCAGGGGCAAACACGTTTGCTAAATTCTACAAATTTGATACCCTGGCTGAGGAGGACCTGGAGTTCTCTCATTCGGTGCTGCAGAGTCATCCGCACTCTCCCGCCCGTTTGGGAGCTTTGGTATAATCCCCATGGTCCTTTCGGAGTCCCCAGCATCCACTAGGACGTTAGAGAAAATAAGAATTTACTTACCGATAATTCTATTTCTCATAGTCCGTAGTGGATGCTGGGCGCCCATCCCAAGTGCGGATTGTCTGCATTACTTGTACATAGTTATTGTTACAAAATCGGGTTATTGTTGTTGTGAGCCATCTTTTCAGAGGCTCCTTCTGTTATCATGCTGTTAACTGGGTTCAGATCACAAGTTGTACGGTGTGATAGGTGTGGCTGGTATGAGTCTTACCCGGGATTCAAAATCCTTCCTTATTGTGTACGCTCGTCCGGGCACAGTATCCTAACTGAGGCTTGGAGGAGGGTCATAGGGGGAGGGGCCAGAGCACACCAGGTAGTCCTAAAGCTTTTTACTTTTGTGCCCAGTCTCCTGCGGAGCCGCTATTCCCCATGGTCCTTTCGGAGTCCCCAGCATCCACTACGGACTATGAGAAATAGAATTATCGGTAAGTAAATTCTTATTTTTTTTTCTCTGCCTTCAAAAAAAATACGAATGCCCTCATCACTGCCGAGATTTGAGTTTAGTAAATTCCCGAAAACCACAAAATCGGCCAAAATCGGGAGCTTAGTAAATATACCCCATGGTGTTTTTTGCAAAAAAGGAGTTTAATAACCACTTTTACCTCCGCACCAGACTGGGGTCCGCAGCGGTAACCGCAGCTCGCAGCCAGGTGACCGCCGCTCCCAAATGCCACCACTTGTCACTAGAGATGAGCGGGTTCGGTTCCTCGGAATCCGAACCCGCCCGAACTTCAGCTTTTTTTACACGGATCCGAGCGACTCGGATCTTCCCGCCTTGCTCGGTTAACCCGAGCGCGCCCGAACGTCATCATGACGCTGTCGGATTCTCGCGAGGCTCGGATTCTATCGCGAGACTCGGATTCTATATAAGGAGCCGCGCGTCGCCGCCATTTTCACACGTGCATTGAGATTGATAGGGAGAGGACGTGGCTGGCGTCCTCTCCATTTAGATTAGAAGAGAGAGAGTGAGATTGAGACAGAGACACTTGATTTACTGGAGCTTAGGAGTACTAGAGAGAGTGCAGAGTTTACTAGTGACTGACCACTGACCAGTGACCACCAGTGCAGTTTTATTTAATATAATCCGTTCTCTGCCTGAAAAAAACGATACACAGTGACTCAGTCACATACCATATCTGTGCTCAGCCCAGTGTGCTGCATCATCTTTGTATAATATCTGACTGTGCTCACACAGCTTAATTGTGGGGGAGACTGGGGAGCAGTTATAGGTTATAGCAGGAGCCAGGAGTACATATTATTAAAATTAAACAGTGCACACTTTTGCTGCAGGAGTGCCACTGCCAGTGTGACTGACCAGTGACCTGACCACACTGACCACCAGTATAGTATACTATATTGTGATTGCCTGAAAAAGTTAAACACTCGTCGTGTGACTTGTGTGGTGTTTTTTTATTCTATAAAAAACTCATTCTGCTGACAGACAGTGTCCAGCAGGTCCGTCATTATATAATATATACCTGTCCAGCTGCAGTAGTGATATATATATATTTTTTATATCATTATTTATCATCCAGTCGCAGCAGACACAGTACGGTAGTTCACGGCTGTAGCTACCTCTGTGTCGGCACTCGGCAGTCCATCCATAATTGTATACCATCTACCCGTGGTTTTTTTTTTCTTTCTTCTTTATACATACTACATCTCATTATCATCCAGTCTATATTAGCAGCAGACACAGTACAGTACGGTAGTCCACGGCTGTAGCTACCTCTGTGTCGGCACTCGGCAGTCCATCCATAATTGTATACCACCTACCCGTGGTTTTTTTTTTCTTCTTTATACATACTACATCTCATTATCATCCAGTCTATATTAGCAGCAGACACAGTACAGTACGGTAGTCCACGGCTGTAGCTACCTCTGTGTCGGCACTCGGCAGTCCATCCATAATTGTATACCACCTACCCGTGGTTTTTTTTTCTTTCTTCTTTATACATACTACATCTCATTATCAACCAGTCTATATTAGCAGCAGACACAGTACAGTACGGTAGTCCACGGCTGTAGCTACCTCTGTGTCGGCACTCGGCAGTCCGTCCATAATTGTATACCACCTACCCGTGGTTTTTTTTTCTTTCTTCTTTATACATACTACATCTCATTATCATCCAGTCTATATTAGCAGCAGACACAGTACAGTACGGTAGTCCACGGCTGTAGCTACCTCTGTGTCGGCACTCGGCAGTCCATCCATAATTGTATACCACCTACCCGTGGTTTTTTTTTTCTTCTTTATACATACTACATCTCATTATCATCCAGTCTATATTAGCAGCAGACACAGTACAGTACGGTAGTCCACGGCTGTAGCTACCTCTGTGTCGGCACTCGGCAGTCCATCCATAATTGTGTAACACCTACCCGTGGTTTTTTTTTTCTTTCTTCTTTATACATACTACATCTCATTATCATCCAGTCTATATTAGCAGCAGACACAGTACAGTACGGTAGTCCACGGCTGTAGCTACCTCTGTGTCGGCACTCGGCAGTCCGTCCATAATTGTATACCACCTACCCGTGGTTTTTTTTTCTTTCTTCTTTATACATACTACATCTCATTATCATCCAGTCTATATTAGCAGCAGACACAGTACAGTACGGTAGTCCACGGCTGTAGCTACCTCTGTGTCGGCACTCGGCAGTCCGTCCATAATTGTATACCACCTACCCGTGGTTTTTTTTTCTTTCTTCTTTATACATACATACTACATCTCATTATCAACCAGTCTATATTAGCAGCAGACACAGTACAGTACGGTAGTCCACGGCTGTAGCTACCTCTGTGTCGGCACTCGGCAGTCCATCCATAATTGTATACCACCTACCCGTGGTTTTTTTTTTCTTCTTTATACATACTACATCTCATTATCATCCAGTCTATATTAGCAGCAGACACAGTACAGTACGGTAGTCCACGGCTGTAGCTACCTCTGTGTCGGCACTCGGCAGTCCGTCCATAATTGTATACCACCTACCCGTGGTTTTTTTTTCTTTCTTCTTTATACATACATACTACATCTCATTATCAACCAGTCTATATTAGCAGCAGACACAGTACAGTACGGTAGTCCACGGCTGTAGCTACCTCTGTGTCGGCACTCGGCAGTCCATCCATAATTGTATACTAGTATCCATCCATCTCCATTGTTTACCTGAGGTGCCTTTTAGTTGTGCCTATTAAAATATGGAGAACAAAAATGTTGAGGTTCCAAAATTAGGGAAAGATCAAGATCCACTTCCACCTCGTGCTGAAGCTGCTGCCACTAGTCATGGCCGAGACGATGAAATGCCAGCAACGTCGTCTGCCAAGGCCGATGCCCAATGTCATAGTACAGAGCATGTCAAATCCAAAACACCAAATATCAGTAAAAAAAGGACTCCAAAACCTAAAATAAAATTGTCGGAGGAGAAGCGTAAACTTGCCAATATGCCATTTACCACACGGAGTGGCAAGGAACGGCTAAGGCCCTGGCCTATGTTCATGGCTAGTGGTTCAGCTTCACATGAGGATGGAAGCACTCAGCCTCTCGCTAGAAAAATGAAAAGACTCAAGCTGGAAAAAGCACAGCAAAGAACTGTGCGTTCTTCGAAATCCCAAATCCACAAGGAGAGTCCAATTGTGTCGGTTGCGATGCCTGACCTTCCCAACACTGGACGTGAAGAGCATGCGCCTTCCACCATTTGCACGCCCCCTGCAAGTGCTGGAAGGAGCACCCGCAGTCCAGTTCCTGATAGTCAGATTGAAGATGTCAGTGTTGAAGTACACCAGGATGAGGAGGATATGGGTGTTGCTGGCGCTGGGGAGGAAATTGACCAGGAGGATTCTGATGGTGAGGTGGTTTGTTTAAGTCAGGCACCCGGGGAGACACCTGTTGTCCGTGGGAGGAATATGGCCGTTGACATGCCTGGTGAAAATACCAAAAAAATCAGCTCTTCGGTGTGGAAGTATTTCACCAGAAATGCGGACAACATTTGTCAAGCCGTGTGTTCCCTTTGTCAAGCTGTAATAAGTAGGGGTAAGGACGTTAACCACCTCGGAACATCCTCCCTTATACGTCACCTGCAGCGCATTCATAATAAGTCAGTGACAAGTTCAAAAACTTTGGCCGACAGCGGAAGCAGTCCACTGACCAGTAAATCCCTTCCTCTTGTAACCAAGCTCACGCAAACCACCCCACCAACTCCCTCAGTGTCAATTTCCTCCTTCCCCAGGAATGCCAATAGTCCTGCAGGCCATGTCACTGGCAATTCTGATGATTCCTCTCCTGCCTGGGATTCCTCCGATGCATCCTTGCGTGTAACGCCTACTGCTGCTGGCGCTGCTGTTGTTGCTGCTGGGAGTCGATGGTCATCCCAGAGGGGAAGTCGTAAGCCCACTTGTACTACTTCCAGTAAGCAATTGACTGTTCAACAGTCCTTTGCGAGGAAGATGAAATATCACAGCAGTCATCCTGCTGCAAAGCGGATAACTGAGGCCTTGATAACTATGTTGGTGTTAGACGTGCGTCCGGTATCCGCCGTTAGTTCACAGGGAACTAGACAATTTATTGAGGCAGTGTGCCCCCGTTACCAAATACCATCTAGGTTCCACTTCTCTAGGCAGGCGATACCGAGAATGTACACGGACGTCAGAAAAAGACTCACCAGTGTCCTAAAAAATGCAGTTGTACCCAATGTCCACTTAACCACGGACATGTGGACAAGTGGAGCAGGGCAGGGTCAGGACTATATGACTGTAACAGCCCACTGGGTAGATGTATGGACGCCCGCCGCAAGAACAGCAGCGGCGGCACCAGTAGCAGCATCTCGCAAACGCCAACTCTTTCCTAGGCAGGCTACGCTTTGTATCACCGGTTTCCAGAATACGCACACAGCTGAAAACCTCTTACGGCAACTGAGGAAGATCATCGCGGAATGGCTTACCCCAATTGGACTCTCCTGTGGATTTGTGGCATCGGACAACGCCAGCAATATTGTGTGTGCATTAAATATGGGCAAATTCCAGCACGTCCCATGTTTTGCACATACCTTGAATTTGGTGGTGCAGAATTTTTAAAAAAACGACAGGGGCGTGCAAGAGATGCTGTCGGTGGCCAGAAGAATTGCGGGACACTTTCGGCGTACAGGCACCACGTACAGAAGACTGGAGCACCACCAAAAACTACTGAACCTGCCCTGCCATCATCTGAAGCAAGAAGTGGTAACGAGGTGGAATTCAACCCTCTATATGCTTCAGAGGTTGGAGGAGCAGCAAAAGGCCATTCAAGCCTATACAATTGAGCACGATATAGGAGGTGGAATGCACCTGTCTCAAGCGCAGTGGAGAATGATTTCAACGTTGTGCAAGGTTCTGATGCCCTTTGAACTTGCCACACGTGAAGTCAGTTCAGACACTGCCAGCCTGAGTCAGGTCATTCCCCTCATCAGGCTTTTGCAGAAGAAGCTGGAGACATTGAAGGAGGAGCTAACACGGAGCGATTCCGCTAGGCATGTGGGACTTGTGGATGGAGCCCTTCATTCGCTTAACAAGGATTCACGGGTGGTCAATCTGTTGAAATCAGAGCACTACATTTTGGCCACCGTGCTCGATCCTAGATTTAAAGCCTACCTTGGATCTCTCTTTCCGGCAGACACAAGTCTGCTGGGGTTGAAAGACCTGCTGGTGAGAAAATTGTCAAGTCAAGCGGAACGCGACCTGTCAACATCTCCTCCTTCACATTCTCCCGCAACTGGGGGTGCGAGGAAAAGGCTCAGAATTCCGAGCCCACCCGCTGGCGGTGATGCAGGGCAGTCTGGAGCGACTGCTGATGCTGACATCTGGTCCGGACTGAAGGACCTGACAAGGATTACGGATACGGACATGTCGTCTACTGGCACTGCATATGATTCTCTCCCCATTGAAAGAATGGTGGAGGATTATATGAGTGACCGCATCCAAGTAGGCACGTCACACAGTCCGTACTTATACTGGCAGGAAAAAGAGGCAATTTGGAGGCCCTTGCACAAACTGGCTTTATTCTACCTAAGTTGCCCTCCCACAAGTGTGTACTCTGAAAGAGTGTTTAGTGCCGCCGCTCACCTTGTCAGCAATCGGCGTACGAGGTTACATCCAGAAAATGTGGAGAAGATGATGTTCATTAAAATGAATTATAATCAATTCCTCCGCGGAGACATTGACCAGCAGCAATTGCCTCCACAAAGTACACAGGGAGCTGAGATGGTGGATTCCAGTGGGGACGAATTGATAATCTGTGAGGAGGGGGATGTACACGGTGATATATCGGAGGATGATGATGAGGTGGACATCTTGCCTCTGTAGAGCCAGTTTGTGCAAGGAGAGATTAATTGCTTCTTTTTTTGGGGGGGGGTCCAAACCAACCCGTCATATCAGTCACAGTCGTGTGGCAGACCCTGTCACTGAAATGATGGGTTGGTTAAAGTGTGCATGTCCTGTTTTGTTTATACAACATAAGGGTGGGTGGGAGGGCCCAAGGACAATTCCATCTTGCACCTCTTTTTTCTTTTATTTTTCTTTGCGTCATGTGCTGTTTGGGGAGGGTTTTTTGGAAGGGCCATCCTGCGTGACACTGCAGTGCCACTCCTAGATGGGCCCGGTGTTTGTGTCGGCCACTAGGGTCGCTTATCTTACTCACACAGTCAGCTACCTCATTGCGCCTCTTTTTTTCTTTGCGTCATGTGCTGTTTGGGGAGGGTTTTTTGGAAGGGACATCCTGCGTGACACCGCAGTGCCACTCCTAGATGGGCCCGGTGTTTGTGTCGGCCACTAGGGTCGCTTATCTTACTCACACAGTCAGCTACCTCATTGCGCCTCTTTTTTTCTTTGCGTCATGTGCTGTTTGGGGAGGGTTTTTTGGAAGGGACATCCTGCGTGACACTGCAGTGCCACTCCTAGATGGGCCCGGTGTTTGTGTCGGCCACTAGGGTCGCTTATCTTACTCACACAGTCAGCTACCTCATTGCGCCTCTTTTTTTCTTTGCGTCATGTGCTGTTTGGGGAGGGTTTTTTGGAAGGGACATCCTGCGTGACACTGCAGTGCCACTCCTAGATGGGCCCGGTGTTTGTGTCGGCCACTAGGGTCGCTTATCTTACTCACACAGTCAGCTACCTCATTGCGCCTCTTTTTTTCTTTGCGTCATGTGCTGTTTGGGGAGGGTTTTTTGGAAGGGACATCCTGCGTGACACTGCAGTGCCACTCCTAGATGGGCCCGGTGTTTGTGTCGGCCACTAGGGTCGCTTATCTTACTCACACAGTCAGCTACCTCATTGCGCCTCTTTTTTTCTTTGCGTCATGTGCTGTTTGGGGAGGGTTTTTTGGAAGGGACATCCTGCGTGACACTGCAGTGCCACTCCTAGATGGGCCCGGTGTTTGTGTCGGCCACTAGGGTCGCTTATCTTACTCACACAGTCAGCTACCTCATTGCGCCTCTTTTTTTCTTTGCGTCATGTGCTGTTTGGGGAGGGTTTTTTGGAAGGGACATCCTGCGTGACACTGCAGTGCCACTCCTAGATGGGCCCGGTGTTTGTGTCGGCCACTAGGGTCGCTTATCTTACTCACACAGTCAGCTACCTCATTGCGCCTCTTTTTTTCTTTGCGTCATGTGCTGTTTGGGGAGGGTTTTTTGGAAGGGACATCCTGCGTGACACTGCAGTGCCACTCCTAGATGGGCCCGGTGTTTGTGTCGGCCACTAGGGTCGCTTATCTTACTCACACAGTCAGCTACCTCATTGCGCCTCTTTTTTTCTTTGCGTCATGTGCTGTTTGGGGAGGGTTTTTTGGAAGGGACATCCTGCGTGACACTGCAGTGCCACTCCTAGATGGGCCCGGTGTTTGTGTCGGCCACTAGGGTCGCTTATCTTACTCACACAGTCAGCTACCTCATTGCGCCTCTTTTTTTCTTTGCGTCATGTGCTGTTTGGGGAGGGTTTTTTGGAAGGGACATCCTGCGTGACACTGCAGTGCCACTCCTAGATGGGCCCGGTGTTTGTGTCGGCCACTAGGGTCGCTTATCTTACTCACACAGCGACCTCGGTGCAAATTTTAGGACTAAAAATAATATTGTGAGGTGTGAGGTATTCAGAATAGACTGAAAATGAGTGGAAATTATGGTTTTTGAGGTTAATAATACTTTGGGATCAAAATGACCCCCAAATTCTATGATTTAAGCTGTTTTTTAGGGTTTTTTGAAAAAAACACCCGAATCCAAAACACACCCGAATCCGACAAAAAAAATTCGGTGAGGTTTTGCCAAAACGCGGTCGAACCCAAAACACGGCCGCGGAACCGAACCCAAAACCAAAACACAAAACCCGAAAAATTTCCGGCGCTCATCTCTACTTGTCACCAGGAACCTGCTGACCGGGACCCCGGTGTCATCACTCACTGCATCGCGTCTACTTCAGCATCTTTTAGGGTGTGGCGACATGCTGCCAGCGTGTACGCACACCCTGGGGGTACGTGAAACAGTTCCTCAGGAGATTAGTGACCTGTCAGCAGGGATTCATGCCATTAACCCTATAGGAGGCTGGTTCCCTATGCTAACCAGTGCTGCCTGAAAATAACAAACTAAATAAAAGTTTTGAAAAAAAATCTCTGGAGCTCCAGAGGAATGCACTCGGCTCCTTGGGCACATTTTTCTAAATTGAGTCTGGTGGAGGGGCATAGAGGGGAGGAGCCAGCACACACTAATGATTTCTTAAGGTGCCAGGCTCCAATGGACCCGATCTATACCCCATGGTACTAATGACATCCTAGTATCCACCAGGATGTTAGAGAAAATATACCTCAGGTGCGCTAATACATTCTTAATAGGTAGTATACCTTTTTGCAAATGGTCACTCAGTGTTACACAATATAACAAAATATTCAGGAAACTGATATCAAATTAGATACCAGAACGTTTTATTCCTGGTATAAAAACAAAGGTTGCTAAAACATAATTTTATAAAACATGATACATATAGTTGATATTAGTTCACATAGATCAGTGATGGCTAACCTTGACACTTCAGCTGTTGTTGAACGACATATCCCAGCATGCCTTGCTACAGTTTTGTTATTTGGCCATGCTAAAACTGATGCGATGCAGGGCATGCTGGGATGTGTAGTTCAACAACAGCTGGAGTGTCAAGGTTAGCCATTACTGACATAGATGGTAACAATTCGACCTGTCCAATTTCGAAGGTTATCACCTCACCCCTACGGGTGTGAACTCTTTAGGTGAAGATCCTTTTTCACAGGTACAGGTGATTACACGAACGATCCTACGCGTTTCATCCACACTGGACTTCATCAGGAGTATGGTTCAAAATAATCAAATAAATACACTCTCAATGAGGATTAGTTATCTTCTAAAAAAATTAGAATCTACAAGTAAGCCGAATTGGTCATCATGGGGTAATAACCATTTAAAAGTGTTGTAAAAGGTCCAAATGGAAATAGCCGGACCGGCTTAATCACTGTGATATGTGTTTCTCCCTCTGTTCAGCAGCAATACATGATAGTATATATATCATGTGAGAAGGCACATCATAGCAAGTGCTTTCACTGGTTCGCCGACCCTGTGTGAAAAATATGGGTGGGGAGGAATGCTTTTTCTGGCCCAGGGCACCAAAATGTCTAGTCACGGCTCTGCATGTACAGTAAGTGTATATATGCATAAAATATATCCTTCAATAGGAAAGTAGAGTGCATGTCTTCCCTAACCACATCACAAAGCAGAACAATTCATACACCTGAACATTAAGTTCATATGTGCTACACGTGTATAGTGCAAGAAAAATCACAACCTAATTCAATTTGTGCAATAAATACCACAATTTCATAAGCAGTAGTGCTGTGTGAGTCCAGAGAAGAGAAGAGGAGATAACCTCAGGCCAACTGGCTCACGGCACCTCCACAATGGATATGGCAGGTGTCAAGACCAGTGCACACGCACAAGCAGCAGTAGGACCATGCATGCACAAAATACCGGCTATGAGGGACTGCATCAGCTGTCTAGAAGTGGGGTAGGGCTGCCTGAAAGGAAGTTCCAAAAGTATTTCCCGTACTGGCAGTTCCAAAGGACTGCCTGGTCAGTGTATGATTGGTAGATAGCACTTCCAATGGGAAGTCACTGCCAATCACAATGTGCATCGGCTCACTGAGGTTGCATATTTTACTGGAGGGGGAGGGGGGGCAGGCTACAGTCCTGCAGCCCACAGGTAAAATCCGCCACTGGTTATGACATTGTCCTGACTAACAAGTGTAAGGACAGTTATGAGGTATGTCCTGCTTCACACCACTCTGCTTGTGATGTGGGAGTTGGATACACCCAATCAGACTTGTAATGGCTAAAATGATCTTGTATGATGGTAATGTCCACTCTGGTGGTTCTGGCGTGACATCCTCCCTCTAGAAATCCTGCATTTACATATGCATAGCCCATTATTTTCTCTCTCTTTTTGATTATTTTATTTTAACAATATTATAAAGGACATCATTTTTCACTGGTTTTATCTCTCCTTATAAGACTTTTCACATTGCACGCATGTTAACAAGTTATTCCAAATGTTTGTATGAATTTTCTATTACAATCCACCGTGTTCCAGATACAAATCCCCTTGTTACCAAGTCCTATCTGTCCTCATTTATCTTGCCATTTGAATTCCATTCTTCTTCAGCTGCAGAATCATTTTTTGTGCTGTGCCTAGCATCCCATTCGTGCTGGGCATAGCAAGCTACCAAACAGGCAGCGCACTGCTGATTTGCATTACAAGAAATTAACCTACTTTCTCCGGAAATTTTGAAAGGCTTAGCAAATGTTTTATATTTCTTCTTTATATAGCACTTTTGATTACTTGGCTCAATTTAAGTACTGTTTCTGACATTCTTCACTGCACAGCTTTTATTAATATTTATGCATTTTGTTTTTATTGTAAAGTCCCCTATCCCCAAGATGTGGAATGGTGTGACTGCATTCCTGTGTGAGACCAACAGACAAATAGCTGTGTGCAGCTATTTTTATTATTGCAGTTTTAATTGATGATAAGCAGTGGTGCAAGTACTGTGTGTGCACACGGAAGGCATTCACGGCAAAAAATGGGTGTGGCCAAATGCCACATGTGACGTGGCCAATTAAAATGGAGGCGTGATACACATATGGGGGGAGGGGCAGATACACCTATGACCCCAACAGTGCCAGATACACGTTGCCCCACAGTGCCAGATATACATTGCCCCAGTGCCAGATATACATTTCCCCACTGTGCCAGATACACATTGCTTCACTGTGCCAGATACACAAATGCCCCCAGAGTGCCAGATATACATTGCCCCACAGTGCCAGATACACATTGCCCCACAGTGCCAGATACACAAATGCCCAACAGTGCCAGATATACATTGCCCCACAGTGCCAGATATACATTGCCTCACTGTGCCAGATACACAAATGCCCCCAGAGTGCCAGCTATACATTGCCCCACAGTGCCAGATACACATTGCCCCACAGTGCCAGATACACATTGCCCCACAGTGCCAGATACACAAATGCCCCACAGTACCAGATATACATTGCCCCACAGTGCCAGCTACACATTGCCTCACTGTGCCAGATACACAAATGCCCCCAGAGTGCCAGATATACATTGCCTCACAGTGCCAGATACACATTGCCCCACACTGCCAGATACACAAATGCCCCCAGAGTGCCAGCTATACATTGCCTCACAGTGCCAGATACACAAATGCCCCCACTGTGTCAGATATACATTGTCCCCAGTGCCAGATATGCCCCCAGTGCCAGATACAGAAATGCCCCCACAGTGCCAGATTTGTCCCCAGTGCCAGATACAGATATGCCCCCAGTGCCAGATACAGAAATGCCCCCAGTGCCAGATACACAAGTCCCCGCAGTGCCAGATATGCCCCAGTGCCAGGTACACATGCCCCCCTCCTGCTTACCGCGCTGCTGCTACCTGTTCCTGTGTGTGAGGGGAGGAGAGCACAGCGTGCGTCTCTCCTGCCCCTCAGTCTCCGGCGGCGGTGTGGGTCACAGTGTCTACCTTAAATTAGGCGCCAATCCATGAGCTAATCAAAGCTCGCGGTCCGGCAGCCAATCAGGAGCCTTGGCTGCCGGTCTGTAAGCTCTGATTGGCTCACGGGCCGGCGCTGAATTGAAGGTAGACACTGAGGGACAGGAGAGGTGCACGCTGCGCTCTCCTCCCCTCGCATCAGCGCGGTGTGAGCAACAGCGGAGGGAGGGAGCAGCAGCCCGGTGGCAGTGGGTACAGCGTAACCACGGCTAAATTCTTAAGGGTACGCCGTACCCACCCGTACCCATCCACTTGCACCGCTGATGATAATTGACTTTTTAACAGAAGTGAAGTAATTCAGTACATACATGTGCATTAGTAAATAAGTGAACATCTAGAGCAGACCAGTGTATGTATGACACAATAGTCTCAGTGCCACATAAGCTTGTATTGCTATATGTTCCTGATTTGACATTAAATGTATCCATTTTACTGTTGCTTTTGGTATCCCCATTACATGAACCTCATATGTTTGGCATTGGGGTTGTCCCAGAAATTGCATGCAGTTCAGTGCTAGTTATCGCCAATGTTTTCATCTATTTCAATTTAGAAAATTCCATGCAGTATCATTCAACAAGTTTAAGGTGGGTACACACTAGGCGATGTGCTCTGTGAACGACGTCGCCTAGTGTTTCCCCCTCCCAGGCCGGGCGCTCGGCGGCAGTGTGTACACACTGAGCGATATGACGACCATATCGCTCAGTGACGTCACACCGCTGCCGGGCCGTGCAGACAGCTCTTGGACGACAGTCCAAATTGAGGTGCATGCACGGCAGACAGCAAGGGTCGTTTACAAACTGCAGGGCCGCGCACCGCTTGTCGGTGGTGACATACACACTTGCCCAGAAAGAAAATAACGTCGCTCAGGAAGGGTGAAAGTGAGCGACGTGGTTTACTTTCTCGGCAAGTGTGCATGCATCTTTACAGACAAGATAGAAGAATAACTAAATAACTAAATAAAATAAAAAAACATTTCACCATTGAAATACTAGCTGGGTACACACTTTCCAAGCAACATTGGGGGTAATTCCAAGTTGATCGCAGCAGGATTTTTGATAGCAATTGGGCAAAACCATGTGCACTGCAGGGGGGCAGATATAACATGTGCAGAGAGAGTTAGATTTGGGTGGGGTGTGTTCAATCTGCAATCTAATTTGCAGTGTAAAAATAAACCAGCCAGTATTTACCCTGCACAGAAATAAAATAACCCACCCAAATCTAACTCTTTCTGCACATGTTATATCTGCCTCCCCTGCAGTGCACATGGTTTTGCCCAATTGCTATCAAAAATCCTGCTGCGATCAACTCAGAATTACCCCCATTGTTCAAGATTTTCCCCACCAACAATATTGTATCGTTCAAACACACTGAACTTAATTGTTTACTACATCGTCAGTGACATCACCCAGCCACATCCAGGAACATGCAGTCTTGTACAATATCTTTAGAAATAGGTAAAGATATTGGTGGTCATTCCGAGTTGTTCGCTCTGTATTTTTTTTTCGCATCGCAGCGATTTTCTGCTAACTGCGCATGCGCAATGTTCGCACTGCGACTGCGCCAAGTAAATTTGCTATGCAGTTAGGTATTTTACTCACGGCATTACGAGGTTTTTTCTTCGTTCTGGTGATCGTAATGTCATTGACAGGAAGTGGGTGTTTCTGGGCGGAAACTGGCCGTTTTCTGGGAGTGTGTGAAGAAACGCTACCGTTTCTGGGAAAAACGCGGAAGTGGCTGGAGAAACGGAGGAGTGTCTGGGCGAACGCTGGGTGTGTTTGTGACGTCAAACCAGGAACGACAAGTACTGAACTGATCGCACTGGAAGAGTAAGTCTCGAGCTACTCAGAAACTGCACAGAGAAGTCTTTTCGCAATATTGCGAATCTTTCGTTCGCAATTTTGATAAGCTAAGATTCACTCCCAGTAGGCGGCGGCTTAGCGTGTGCAAAGCTGCTAAAAGCAGCTTGCGAGCGAACAACTCGGAATGAGGGCCCTTGTACATCATTAATGACCTGCGGGAGCATGCATCGTTAACGATGTGAACAATATATCGTCCGATCCGCTGCATCAGACAATATATATCGGCTGCATATCGCCAAGTGTATACCTAGCCTAAGTTGTTGACTAGTTCATTTCAAGTCGTGATAAATTCCACAGTGATTTTTATAAGCAGCTCTTTTACATAACGTAATATGCTTTCTCTATACAATGTCACACTCTCCTTTGCTTAACATACTTGGCTCAGTCACCCCAATCTTTTGATGTTTCTCTTTTCTTTTTTCCCCTTTTTTTTTTTTTTTTTTTTTTTTTTCTCTTCTTCTTGTTACATACCTATCTATTACTATGTTTTCTTAAACCAAAATGTTAATGTGGACTATAACTGTACAGAACATGTGATTATCGATCTGTATACGCTCATGTTGTCATACCATTCTGCCATTGATTGATACCCAGTTATATTTACAACTTGTTGTAAGTCTACATTGTTACAATAAAAACAGATTATACAAAAAAAAAAAAAACAAATGGCATTAATGTGATAAAGAAAATATTTTATAATAACGATTATTTGCCACTTTTCTATTGTACACATCCCCCGATATTTCTAAGATCACGTTTGCGGTTCTGTCATATGAGAACCTGGTGTGTTTTGTTGAAAAGCAGAATTGCCAGAGCAGTTGTTTTTTTGTTTTTCCATTCCATTGTAAAAATATTGATTCTGCTTCCTGGAATCACTCAAGCAATAAGACATCTCTGCAGGTGATTTTCTCCCTGGAGGGTTTTTACAGTCTTGTAATTGTCTGCTTACATTTATGAGGATGGTTCGAGACAGAGACAGAGCCAGTTATAATAAGCTTTATCACCTTGTCAAATGCTCCACAAGCAAAAGGTGACAATTAGTTCTAGTTTAACACTAGGACTTTTAGAGTGGTAGAAAAATATCAACCAACGCAAAAAGGAATCCATTCCACTTGAGATAAGAGCAATTCTGAGCACATGTTATTATATATACATATTAGTCATAAATATGCTTTCAAATTATTTTAACCACTTTACTGATGATTTTTTTCCTTCAAAACCGTTCACAGTTTTTTTTATTTTTATATTTTATTTAATATAGGGGTCTATTCATGAAGCAGTGAAAAGTGTGGAGAAGTGAACCTGCGGAGAAGTTGCCCATGGCAACCAATCAGCTGCTCCATACAATTGTACAGTATGCAAATTATAAATGTTACTATAATGCTGATTGGTTGCCATGGGCAACTTCTCCACACTTTTCCTTGCTTCATGACTAGACCCCTTAGTTTAAAAAGTATTTTAAAAAAAAATGTAACGATTATATTCTGCATATCTACAGAACAGACCTATTCGGCAAAAACTGGGGGACACAGTGGAGCGGTGCAGTCGCATGTGATCTGACAATGCCAAAACATTTTATTCAAAAAAATCTGTTGCCAATAAGGTGTTACATGTCTCAGAGCAAGGTGTTGTACTTTTTGTTAACTTTAGTACTCTATCCCTTTTCCTAGATGAAAATACTTGGCTCAGCTTTAATGGCCAATTAAGAACACTCAGCTACAGTATTTCCTTGGTACTAGCAATGATCAGTGATTAAACAGGAGAGGAGTAATGATATGATAATACAGGTTGAGTATCCCATATCTAAATATTCCGAAACACGGAATTTTTTGAGTGAGAGTGAGATAGTGAAACCTTTGTTTTCAGATGGCTCACTGTACACAAACTTTGTTTAATACACAAAGTTATTAAACATATTGTATTATATGACCTTCAGGCTGTGTGTATAAGGGTGGTCATTCCGAGTTGTTCGCTCGCTAGCTGCTTTTAGCAGCATTGCAAACGCTAGGCCGCCGCCCTCTGGGAGTGTATCTTAGCTTAGCAGAATTGCGAACGAAAGATTAGCAGAACTGCTACTAAAAATTTTCAAGCAGTTTCTGAGTAGCTCCAGACCTACTCCTAGCATGCGATCACCTCAGTCCATTTAGTTCCTGGTTTGACGTCACAAACACGCCCTGCGTTCTGCCAGCCACTCCCCCGTTTCTCCAGACACTCCTGCGTTTTTGCCTGACACGCCTGCGTTTTTGCCTGACACATCTGCGTTTTTTAGCACACTCCCGGAAAACGCTCAGTTACCACCCAGAAATGCCCCTTTCCTGTCAATCACTCACCGATCAGCAGTGCGACTGAAAAGCGCCGCACGAACAACAGCAAAACTGCTAAGTTTTTAGTTAAATAACTAAGCGCATGCGCGCTGCGTACCATGCGCATGCGCATTTAGCAACAAATCGCAGCATAGCGAAAATCGGCAACAAGCAAACAACTCAGAATGAGCACCAAGGTGTATATGAAACATAAATGCATTCTGAGCTTAGACTTGGGTCCATCGCCATGATATCTCATTATGGTATGCAATTATTCCAAATTACGGAAAAATCCGATATCCAAAATACCTCTGGTCCCAAGCATTTTGGATAAGGGATACTCAACCCATACTGTTTAGAAGACTGATATATGGTGTGAATATGTTATAACTCTGTTTAGTGGAACTGACAGAATGGTCAGTGATGAGCTAGAGGAAGGTAATGACAACACTAGAATAATACTAAAGAGAGATAGGATGGTCACTGACAGGATATGTAGTCACCATGTTAACATTCAAAATGTTGACACTGTAATATCGACAGGTTAAAAACATCCATCAAGTCAACATTTAGGAATTGGACATATTCTGCCAAAGTGTCGACATTCAACACATCCACACTGACAACATATGAAAATGTTGACATTACAACTACAGAATATTAGGTTAGGGATAGGCTGCAATTAGGGTCAGTGGTGGGCACCACCGGTTAAGGTTAGGATTAGGCTGTGGTTAGGGTAAAATAGGAATGTTGATGTGCTGACTGTCCAAACTCATAATGCCAACATTTTGGACATGTCAACATTATGTCTAAGTCAACATTTTAAGGGGACGATCCTATTATCCGTGAAGGGTGCGATGTGCCGTTGCCACAGCGTTTAAATGCCAGCAATGGCAGCCGATCTCGTACCCTTCACAGGCTGGTTACTGCTTGAACTCGCACAAAAGTGCTTGGAGCCCTATAGGGCAGCGAACACTTATGTTCGAGTTCGGGCCACCGTAAAGTGCGGCCGCTGCCGTGATGATTCGCACCTGTGATATCATTGCAGTTAATGGGATCGACCCCTAAATGTCAACATTTGCTAAATCTCAAAATTTTAAACATGGGGGCGTGGCCTGGCTGCTGCTGAGAGAGGACGTGCAGATCAAGAGCTCCTGCTCCTTTCTCCCTGCACACCTCTCCATTCCTGGCTCTCGTGACTCCCTCTCCTCCCCATACCTTCTGGATGCCGGCAGGGACCACTGCGAGAGGTCAGCGGAATCAGGGAGTGTTTGTTTACACTCCCGTGGATTACGGCCTACTCGCAAGCAGAAGCCGGGGACTAAAGTGTGTGGGCGATCCGGGCCGCACTTCCGGGATCGGGACAGCAACACTGTGTCACCTCCGGCGGGCTCATATTGGTGGCTGCTACCCCTGGAGTGCTGCCAGTGGCCCCCTGAGTCTGTGCCCCCTGCCTCCTACCTCCATAGCTGCTCACAGGCCAGGACTGCTGTGTGTGGTGCTCTGCCTGAAGGGGAGCTGGCTGCTGGCTGTGGCCATCTTGGATTCCTATACAGCAGTGTATATGTCATCTCCTGAGCCCCAGTCCTAGGCAGACTCGGGACAAGGGGTCTCTTCTTTTTTTTTTATATATTTTATTTGACATCCACATAAAGCATACATTACAGTATATATTAGAAAATCGTAACAACAGTAACTCGACATGGTATATCGCAAAGATAAACATCACTGGTCAGGTAAAGGAAGGAGGTGTTACAAGCCATTTTGTTTTGACATTTTTCTAAACATTTTGTAAAAAGGGGGATGACCTAGGGTAAGCAATTCAAGATTGTACCATGTAGTATATTTTATAGCTTGTCGAAGGGGGGTCTTAATGACATCATCAAGCATCTGTACGTAAGGAAGCCAAATATCAAAAAAATGAATACATTTTACATTCTTTATCTATTGACATTTCGAGCCACTCCATATGGAATAAGTATGATAATCTCGGTAACAACAAAGCCAGAGACAGTGAATCAGTAGCTATCCATTGTGACAGGATAGTCTTTTTGCCAGCGGCTGCTATTTTAGTCAGCAGCATGTGCTGGCCTAGGGACAGTTTAGGTGTGTAAGATTGGCAGTGTATGTCCCAGATAGCCCACTCTGGAGAGGCCACCATATCAATGTGTAGTTTATTTTTAATAAAAGTTTGCATCAAACCCCAGAACTTGCTGACTTCAGGACAGCTCCATAGACAGTGATAGATATCTGCCCCTGGTGCACCACATTTAAAACATTTAGAATCGGGAGCTGCGCCCATTTGGAATCGTAATTTCGGTGTAATATAGGAGCGGTGTAATATTTGGTAGTTCATCTCAGCATATGATGCTGATATGAGAGTTTTGTTTATTTTATTAAATGCGGCAAGCATGGCAGAGGTGGTGATAGTTGGGAAGTCCAACGCCCATTTGGCCATTCCTGACTGGGTGTTCTCCCAGTCTATGGCTTTTTTGAGAAATGTATAGAGAAAAGCTGTGGAATGGTGCACCCTAGGCGTTGCTTGTAAAACGACATCTGGAGTGTTAGACTTGTCTTTCACTGTCATTGTGGCTTATGATTTATGGAGGTAGCTACGAATCTGAAAATATACGAATAGTGGGATTGGGAGTTGTGGAAATCTCTCGCAAAGGGTGGCATACGTGCACATCTGATAGGTGTCTCGACCAATCAACTGGTACGATAATCTAATGCCTTGGTCTGACAAAGCTACCAACGTGGTGCATGTAGTTGTCCTGCGGAAATCTGGATTATGTGATAGGGGAAGAAAGGTGGTATTGTAGCTAGAGATGCCCATCCTAGAACGTGCCTGTCTCCTGGCCATACAAGTTGTTGTTAATAGAATGTTGTTTTGTATCTGAGGAGGGAAGGAGGACGGACGTGTGTGTAGTAAACTAACTAGTGAGGTATCGGGACAAAAGGCCTGCTCCAAGCCGGTGTTAGCAAAGACTTCCGTCTCATATATCCAATCAACAGCGTAACGGTAATTTGCGGCCAGCATATAGCTTCTGAGGCAGGGTAGGTTAACACCGCCTAATGTTTGCGATTGGCATAACGTAAATAGTGAGATTCTAGGTTTTTTTTGTGCCCAGATAAAGTCACTAAAGGCCTTGTTGAGAATTTTCAGGTCCGTCTCGGATATCAGTAAAGGTAACATTTGGATGGGATACAATAATCTCGGGAAGGAGATCATTTTGATCAATTGACATCTTCCTAGGTAGGAAAGGGGTAGGTGCTTCCATGCCTGTAAGTCAGCTAGGGTGCGTGCAATGACTCGCAGGAAGTTACATCTATATAGATCAGCTGGGCTAATGGGTATTTGGAGCCCTAAATATGTGATCGTCTGGTTTGCCCATCTAAAAGGGAATTGGTCGTTCCAGTTATGAGTTGCACGAGGATGTAGGGCTAGAGCTTCAGTTTTTAATTTGTTGATCTTAAACCCAGAGATCGATTCAAAAGTTGTCAATAGGGATAATAGACTAGGGAACGCAGCCTGGGGGTTCAAAAAGTAAAGCAGTAAATCGTCGGCATAGGCCGTGACCTTAAGGTCATGATTACCAACTGTGATCCCACTCCAGGTGGTATTAAGGTGACAGTGTCTAATGAGTGGGTCTAAAGCAAGGTCAAAAAGAAGCGGGGATAGTGGGCATCCTTGTCTCGTGCCTCTGTGCAGCATGAAAGTGTCAGTGTTCATTCCATTCACCGTGAGGAATGCGGCTGGGGAGGCATATATGGTGCGGAAGAATTTAACAAAATCAGCTCCAAATCTCTGCCAGTGAAGTACTCTCAGCAGGTGCGACCACGACACACGGTCAAATGCTTTATCAGCATCGCAACTCACCAACAGAGATGTCCCCCCCGGCGATTGGGCTGATGTGGTCAATGCTGCTAACAGTTGTCTAATGTTATGTACTGAGGTTCTCCCCTTTACGAAGCCGGTCTGGGATGAGTGTAGTATCATGGGTAGTATGAGTTGCAATCTGTTTGCCATAAGAGCGGTTAGGATCTTAAAGTCCTGATTCAGAAGGGATATTGGGCGATACGACTGAACTAGGGTGGGGTCTTTCCCCGGCTTCGGTAGTACTATCACACGAGCCTGATTAAAAGTGGGTGGGGCAACATTTCCAGATAAGATAGAATTAATTAAAGACAGGAGATGGGGTGTGACATGTGGTAGCAAAAGTTTATAATACTCTGCACTTAATCCGTCTGGGCCAGGGGATTTGCCGTTAGCTAATTGCTTAACTACCGTTAATAATTCTAAGTCAGTGACCGGTTCCATAAGGGAAGTCCTGTCATCATCAGTCAGTGTAGGGCATCCGGCAGAGCGAAGGAAGGTCATACCTCCGATAGGGTCGTCCGGTGGGGCTGTGTATAGCTCCTTATAATAGGTCAAAAAGGAGTCGGCTATAACTGCTGGATCGGAGGACAGGTGAGGACCCGTTTGCAGGGACAATATATTTGGGGTGGGGCGCTGGCTGCGAACCATATTTGCTAGGAGTTTGCCCGCTTTGTTACCCCATTTAAAATACCTGTGTTTTTGAAAATCCAGGGTATATTGGGCCCTTTCTGTGCAGAGAGTGTCAGAGAGATGTTTTGTTTCAATATAAATTCTGCGGTTATCATCTGTAGGAGAGGATAGCAGTTGTGCATAGGAGTCAGTGAGTGCTAGACCCAGATCACAATACCGTTGATTAAGGTTCTTATGCTTATTTGCAACATATGCAATAACATAACCCCTCATCACCGGCTTGGAGGCAGACCAGAAGAGGTTTATATCATCTACGTGTTGTGCATTGTCTTTAGCGTAGTGTATGAAATTAGTCTCCAAATAGGTCTTAAATTCAGGAAATGTGTATAAGTAAGAGGGAAACCTCCAGTTAAAGGAGGTTGTTTTGGGGGACTGCAGTTTTAACGTGACGCACGTGGGTGCATGATCAGAAATGGCTATGTTTTCAACTTTGGAGTCGCCCACCCTAGAGAGCAGCGTATCAGAGAGCATCCAATAATCTATTCGAGTGGAGGTGGCGTGTGGGTGTGAATAGAACGTATATTCCCAGCCGACAGGATGCTGGTGTCGCCAAGGGTCAACAAAGTTAAGTGAGGATGTTAGAAATTGTAATGAGGCTGGTGCAGAATATGTCCGTCCACTAGATGTATCCGATCTATCTAAAGTCGGATGAAATGTAGAATTGAAATCTCCCCCAATTATCAGTCTACCTTCAGCCCAGTCCTGAAGTCGTACATAAATATCCGTAAAGAAGGCATTGTGTTCTGAATTGGGTGCATATAGGGTCACAAGGGTATAATGTTCCCCTTCTAATTGCAGTTTTATAAACAAAAACCGGCTCTCTTCATCAGTACGGGTATCTAATATGGTATATCTGAGAGATTTGTGAAATATAATTACCACACCCCTTTTTTTTTAAGTAAATGAGGCCGATTTATAGTCTCGAAACCAACTGTCCCTCAGGACATTAGGATCTCCTGATTTCCAGTGTGTCTCTTGCAACATCGCAATGTCTGGCCGTAGACGTTTAAGGTGTTGTAATATCTTCCTACGCTTAATCGGAGTATTTAAGCCTTCAACGTTCCAGGTGAGGAACTTTAGGCTCATCTTAGGCTCCGAAGATACAGCCATATCAAACTAAAATCAACCAATGCCTGTCCTAACGGACACATAAAACATTAATAAAATAAACCTTGTGGCTCCCTCCATCCCAGCGAGTAGGGAGGCCCAACTATTGAGAAAAATAATAAACCTATACCATGTGGTCAGTAATGAAAACTGTTGTACACAATATGTAGCACTGTGTACATTTTCCAATAACTTTTTTTGAACCCAGAACAGTGGTCCAAAGAACACTTTGTGGACCATTAACATATTACTATCCGGATAGAAAGGAAGAGGAAGAAAGGGAGTTAGGATTAAGAAGAGAGGGAAAGGGGAGAAGAGAAAGGGTTGAGATACCCAAGAACAGTCTATTCCACAAATATACTGTGCAGCAATAGTCATAATGGTAAAGCAATTTGCAATCAACCATATGTTACCAAACATGAAATCAACAAGAAGGATGAGTTATATTCTGAATCCATGAGAAACACGTTACAAGTTCTTGTCTCTAGAGGATGGCGAGAACGGACATCACAACGATTCTGCAAATGTCTTGGCCGCTGAAGAAGTGTCAAATAAATAAGTTTTTCCATTATGTTGAGCACGGAGCTTTGCTGGATTAAGCAGGGCAAAACAGATTCCCTCTTTGAACAGAATTTTACAAGCTGGGGAGAATTCCCTTCTTCGCATGGCCACATTATACGAAAAGTCTTGGAACAGAAGTAACTTATCACCGTGATA
Source organism: Pseudophryne corroboree (assembly GCF_028390025.1). Taxonomy (NCBI): domain Eukaryota; kingdom Metazoa; phylum Chordata; class Amphibia; order Anura; family Myobatrachidae; genus Pseudophryne; species Pseudophryne corroboree. Next base: position 472,080,410 of record NC_086444.1, read on the forward strand.
GGCGAGGCTCTGCGCTTTGCGGTATGCTTCCATCACCTTGACCTTATCCGTGTAATTAAGGAATTTAAATATAACTGGCCGGGGTCTGCGGCGGTTCGCCTGGAAGTCAGGACCTATACTGTGTGCTCGCTCAATCATCATGGATTCGCCTTCCTTCAAACAGCCCAGTTCAGTTGGCAGCCAGGCAGAAACCAGGGACAACAACTCCCAAGGTTTAACAGATTCCGATAGGTCAATCAAGCGAAGATTATTTCAATGATTACGATTTTCTAAGTCCTCAAGCTTTTCCTGTATCGCAGAAATAGTGGACGCTTGAGTGTCGACGACAGAACGGGTCGCAGCCAGATCATCCTCCAGGTTCGAGACACGTTGTTCGGCCTCATCCAGCCGGGAGCTGTGTTCTTTTAGCTGCGTCATGGTGGAGTCAATGGCTTCTTTCAGACCAGCGAGTTTCTTATCTAGCAGTGGCGAGAGGATATCAGAGATATCCTGCACCCTGGCCACCGCGTCCACCGTGTATCAAGAAGGGTCTATCACACCGACCAAGACATTGGCGTTAGGTGAAGGAGGTGGAGAACTTGCGTGCGTGGAGGCCGAGGCCCTGGTGTCCTTAGTTTTTGCCGGTGTGGATCCGCGACCACCCCGTTGGGGCTTCGCCACGTATTTATCCATGATAATAAAAAGGAAAAGGCGTTACGTCATGATAAGAAAGTAGGTGATATCAGTTATCCTGCCCTGCAGGGAGTAGTGGATCAGTTGAGTTATAAGTGTGCAGCCACAGTAGGTGATAGAACGGTGCGCCAAATGACAGCCTCTGATAGCACTAGCCTTCAGCAGCCCCCCCGGTGAATAGAAGGGATTCAGCGGTCTCTTAATCCTCCCCGTCGGCAGAGACGCCGCCACAGAGAAAGGGCAGCCGCCCGTTACAGGTGTTCGCGTGTACGGAGTTGTCCACTCCCTAGCAACAGAGGGGGTAATTCAGTGGAGCTGCGGCCACCAACAAATGCCTGTGGTCTATAAAAAGGAGCAAGGCAGTCCTCAGGTGGCAGGGCTAATACATGGGAGTAGCGTGCAGCCAGGCAGCTTGAGGGGTCCCGTCTTTGCCCGCGTCAGGCAGCAGAAGCCCAGCCAGAGGGACAGGGTCAGTTGGTAACTGGAGGGCCTTGTCTCCGGCGGCGCCAGGCAGCAGTAGCTCAGCCACAGGGACAGTGTCCAGTAGAGGCCTCAGACGATGTCGGGGGGGCCTGCACGGCGCACACACTCCTCCCTGGGTGCCTCTCCCCCGCAGGCAGAGCTCTGGTCCGTTGCCCGGCAACACCCGCTGCCGCGGGCCGGGGCACAACAGCGCAGGGAGCCGTCCTCAGTCACCAGCGCCACCCGTCCTGAGTCTCAGTAGAGGCGGGGAAGAAGGGGAGCAGGGCACCCGGCCACTCGTAAGATGGCGGCCGCGGGCAGCAGACGCCACAGTTGGCGCGCGAGATCCTGGGAATGAGGCGGTGGGGAGTCGGGAAGGTGATGTCCTCTTGCCCACCTCTATCTCCACTGGGCCCCAAGGTATGTTTTGTGCTCGGGGCGCAGTTTACACCCCACTAACAAGCTGTATTACAGTGGGGGGACGGAGAGCTGCTTTAAAACGCGGCCATGTAGTAGGTCCGCCCACCGGAAGTCTCCCAAGGGGTCTCTTCTAAGGTGCAGCTCCTCCTGTTCATTCCTCTTCACTACTGTCAATATCAACTGGAGTGAATTCCAGATTTTTGGGCTCTTATTCCATCGCAAGGTATCAGTTTGAGACTTTCCTTTGTCCTGTGTGTGTCTGACTTACTGGTTGCATTAGTGCTGCCTATCTCATGGTCTTGTATTTGGATGTGCATCTGATGTAACCCGTCCTCTCCATGCACCCAACGGGGGTTTCCGTGTATGTACCCTAGCTTCTATTGGAACCAACATACCTCTGTGTCTGCTGGACTCCTGACGTATTGATATCTTATCTACCTCCATATTTGCTTTCCTATTATAATTCGTTAAGAAATGCCTCCTAAGAAACGTAAAGGATCAGTACCTCCACTGGTGTCCTTTCCTATGCAAAAACCCACCCGTGCATCCTCATCATCGTAGGGAGATCATGCTCCATCTGGTCGGTCCGACCAGGTTGGTGCTGGTGTGGCCCCTCCTCTAGTGGTCCCTGGCATTGACCCCAACTCAAAGTAGCCTCTTACTGTAAAGACACTGTGCCAGGTCCTAGCAGCCTTTAAATCTGAGCTCACTCAAGATCTCTTTGCCGCTGTTCGTGAGGTTAAAGTGGAGCTAACTGCTATCGGGGTCCGCATGGACCATTTGGAACGTATAATGGAGGAGATGGTGGCCTCCCATAATGATCTTATTTCGGCCCATGACTCGCAGCATGCCAAGATGGAGGTGTTTAAAGACAAGCTGGCAGGTGTGGAGGACAGGTCTAGGAGACATAATATTAAAATCCGTGGGATCCCGGAATTAGTGGCTAATTGGGAACTGCAGTACTATGCTATGACTTTATTCGGTAAACTGCTGCCAAAGGTGGAAGACAAGGATCTGCTCATCGATTGAATTCATCGGCTTCCCAGGCCCTGGTCGGTCTCTTCATCATACTCCCGGGATACGGTCCTTCGGATCGACTTCTACACCATTAAAGAGCAAATTCTCCATGCTGCGAGATCTGCTTCCAACTCCGATGATCAGGGAGGTTTACAATTATTCCCGGACTTTTCTGCATTTACTATCTCCAAATGCCTGCATTTAGCCCCTATCACCGAGGCATTACGCTCTCAGGAAATTAGATATAGATGGGGCTTTCCGGTAAAATTGTTGATCACCTATGAGAACTCCTCTTATGTGATATCCAACTTGGACGCGAGCGTCCAATTGCTTGCTGACTGGGATATCCCTGTCACTCTCCCTTCTACATCCAAGAAGCAGACTTCGCCTTCGATCGAATGGTCGACTACTTGACTGTATTCCTCATTTATGTTTTGCTGTGGTTTTTCCTATTTTTTTCTGTTTCCAGATGAGTTTCTTTGCTGCATTTATGTACATGGTTGGTTCCTTTAGTTGCTATATTAGTGACCGTGTGTATATATGTGTGTTTTCTCCCTGATATACCCCTTTATTTGTGTATTGACAGCGGAAGATTGAGGTATACTGTAGGCTATCTTTGATACAGTGTTTGTAGTCCGGTTTTACCCTAAAAATGCTGTTTTTCTATAGGGTATATTTCTGTACTTAACATGTATATCTATACTTTTGGTGCCCCAGGTGGTGCAGCTATTGCCACTCCTCTCCCCTGTGGTAGTGATGCGGACCAGATTCCTTGGGTCCTTTTTTGGGGCGGTTTTTTCTTGTCCTGCCATTTTTTTTCCTGTGTTTTAACACCCCCCCCCCCCTGCACCCCCCCCCCCCCCCTTTCCTCCCCTGCCTCCATGGGATCTTAGTTGTTATCATACTTTCATTTTTTAAATGGTGCAAGTTTATTCCTTAATTGTTGAAGGATTGAATTCTCATAAATGCAGGTTAGCCTTGATTTCCTTGCATAAGCATAGGGCTGATATAGTGGCGTTGCAGGAAACCCATTTCTCAGCACTGGGCACCCCCACTCTGAAAGATCAGAGGTATCCGGTGGGCTTTTTTGCGAATGACCCTTTTAAACGCAATGGAGTGGCCTTCCTCTTCCGAAATTCAGTTATTTTTTAATTGAAATCCCAAATAGAATATAAGAATGACAGTTACCTTATCTTAACTGGAGTACTGGGGGATAGGCCGGTTACGTTAGTATCTCTTTATGCCCCAATTTCTAATCAGGTCCCCTTCTTAACTAAAGTTTGTTCTGCTGTCATGAAGGTCCGCAATGGTGCATTGATTATTTTGGACGATTTTAATTTAGTGGTAGTCCCGAAATTGGATAGATCTAACCATCCCACTACGCAGTCTGCCAAGTCCCGAAATAGCTCCTCCTTAGCTTTTCATAATTTGTTGTCTGAGTATAATCTATATGATCTATGGAGAGTTCAGAATCTGTCTGGCCGTGACTATACATATTTTTCACCTGTCCACAATTCTTACTCTCGCATAGATCTTATTTTATATGATAAATGGATGTTACAACATTCAGACCAGGTGGATATTCTGCCTATATCTTTGTCTGACCATGCCCCTCTCCTCTGGTCCTAGAATGTTTCCCGTCAATGTGTTCCCCCGAGACCTTAGCGCTTATCTCCCCACCTCCTTTCATATCCTGTGTCTAAGCAGGCGATAACTGATTGTGTTTTGACTTATTTGGCCACTAATTCCCCCTCAGATACCTCCTCATCCACTTTTTGGTGTGCGCTTAAGGCAGTAGTACGGGGCGCTGCAATCCAAGCAGGCATTACAACAACAAAAAGATTTAGAAGCTAAACTTAAGGAAGTTGAGGATGAAAATAAGCTGCCCCCCTCTGGTTCCCTTCGTAGAGAACTGACTGCTGTTAGGGGCAAACTGCAGAAACTCCTCACGCGGCGGACTCGGTTCGCTCTGAATAGGTTGCAGCAGAAGTTTTATTTGTCTGGTAACAGGTTGGGTAGGATGCTAGCCCGTAAGCTTCGTGTTATGCAGGCTAGGAATAGGATTAAACATTGAATCTCCCCCCAAGGCATTAAGGTGGCCAATCTGCTTGATATAGCTACTTAATTTGCTAATTACTATACTAGTTTATATAATTTTTCTTCCGATCCCCACACTTTCCAGCCTACTTTGGAAACTGTTAATGCCTTTTTAATGGACATTAAACTCCCCACTCTTACTGAGGAATAATTGTTATCATTGAATGCTTCTTGGTCTCCTTTAGAGGTGGCACAGGTGATTAAGGCGCTTCCTCGCGGTAAGGCTCCAGGCCCCAATAGCTTCATTAATGAGTTTTATATCTCCCTTACTGACCACCTTTCCTCTACCCTATCTTTACTATTTAATGAGGTGTCTACTTTTGGGGCTTTCCCGAAGGAAATGTTGGAAGCCCAGGTTATCACGTTGCCCAAACCTGGTAAAAACCTAGCGCACAGTCAAAACTGTCAAGGCATATTGTACTCCTGAACGGAGATGTTAAAATATACGCAAAACTTATAGCTACCCGTTTGAATGCTTTTTTACCATCCTTGATCCATACTGATCATGTTGGCTTTGTGCCCACCAGACAGGCCTCGGACAACACCCGTAGGGTGTTTGACTTGATTGATACAATTGGTTCTAGTACTGGCCTCCTGTTGCTCTCTCTGGATGCAGAAAAAGCATTCGACAGACTTAATTGGTTGTACATGCGTTCGGTCTTAGAGAAATTCAGTTTTAGTGGTCAAATTCTGTCTTCCGTACTAGCCTTATACAGTTGCCTCTCTGCCCGTGTTTTCAGCAATGGGTTTTTATCAAATGTTTTCCCAATCACGAATGGTACCCGACAGGGATGCCCTTTGTCACCTTTGATTTTTACTCTGGTCATTGGGGGTTAAAAAAATTGCTGAAAAAATTGGGATGACTAGGGACTTTCCCGGGATTACGGCTGGTAATAGTACACATAAATTATGTTTATCTGTGGACGATGTCCTTCTTTTGTTACAGATCCTTTATATTCCTTCCCCAGTTTACATGGTATATTACAAAACTATAGTGCAGCTTCCTATTACAGGATGAATACAACTAAAACTGATGCCCTCCCCATTAATATTTTGACCCCAGTTCTTTCTGTCTTTAAGTCCCAGTATCCATACAATTGGTGCTCGACTTCACTTCAGTACTTAGGGATTCACATTCCCCCTGCTCCCTCCTTCTGTTTTTGAAGTTAATTTACCCCTGCTACTTGTATAGTTTGCTGGCCTTGACTATGACTTGGCTCTCTTATGAGATCTCGTGGTTAGGCAGATTGGCAGCTTTTAAAATTACTATCCTCTCGAAACTTATGTATTTATATCATACGATACCTTTCTCCTTTCCTAAACCGTATTTAGATAAGGGTCACACTATGTTATTGCGTTATGTGTGGAAGGCCAAACCCCCTAGACTGGCTCACTTTAGGATGATCCTTCCCCGCAGAAATGGAGGCTTGGCTCTGCCGGATCTTGCTTTATATCAGGAGGCTTGTATGCTAGCATAACTTAAATATTGGTTGGGTGGACCTTCTCTTGTCAGCTGGGTAGCTATTGAGAGAGCGGGGTACCTGGATCTTCCCTTAGCAGACCTTATCAAAATACAGTTAAGCTTAAGACCTTCCTCATTGACACTTCTCCCGTCTGTAAAGTCGGCCCTACGGGTTTGGGATAAATTGATAGACCACCTCCCTGGGCATTTATATCCATACTCAGTTTATCACTACGCTCTGTAGCTAAATTAATCCCCAACCTTAATCTTTCTACTTGGTATGCATGTAACCTACAGTCCTTAGGGGATCTCTTGGACGGTACTGTCATGTTCCCCTTTTTATTGCTGCAACACGTTTTAACCTTCCTGACAGGGAACTATTTCACTACTTTCAGTAGTACATTGGTTTAAAAGTTTGCATAGATCTTTGGTTAACCAGGGACCTTCATCTCAGGCCATTGTAGCACGCTTAGCACTTCATAACTTAACTAAAGATATCTCATTTTGGTATAAAATTCTTTTAGGTTTATTCGATACCGCAAAATCAAAGGCACAATTGAAATGGGAGACAGACCTGGGGATTACATTGTCTGAGGGTCAGTGGGAAAGGATATTCATTTCATCCTATCGCATGTCGAGATGTCTGAATCACAAGGAGATGCACATTAAACTCTTACATAGGTTGTACCTGACTCCTGATAGAATTCATCCTTTCTGGCCCTCATGTTCGAAATTTTGCTGGAGGAACTGTGGGGAGGTGGGTCGTATTTTTCATATTTTTGGGTCTTGCCCATTTATCCAAGGTTTTTGGTCAGCAATATTTCAACTAATTCATGAGGTGTTGAATTTGTCGTTGATTCCCTCTCCGGCCTTGGCTTTATTACACATCTTCCCTGCTGATGTATTGCCTCACCAGAGATATATGTTGGAAGCAACCATCTCCTCCATCCCTTTCTTTGGTTGTTAAAAGATTACATTTCATTTTACTATGGAAACTGAATTCATGCCCTATTCATCTCTGGCATCCTCACCTATGGTGAAATGGATGGCTTGGCATGAATATGTGATGGGTGGTGCAGGAGCCTCCTCTCTATCTTAACTGTTCCTAGACCCCTTTTCTTCTCTACGTCTCACTGCGTTTATGGGGCTATTACCTACTGTTCAGTTTTATAGTATGCTTAATGTTTCTTTGTATAATTATTTCTTATTATGTATGTACTCTACGAATAACATGCTCACTATGTTTCTATGTTTGATTTATCTGGATTGTTTGCTACATCTCTTGTCCATGGTTTTGTTTCCCCTTCCCCCCTTTCCTCTTTTCCTTTTCTGTAACCTATTCCCCCATTAAAAAAACTGAGCATATTGTGCTCTTAATAAAAATTATTGATGGAAAAACAAGTTTTTTAAACATGTGTACATCATGAATGTCGACATTCAGAGCATGTTGACATACTGGTGTAGAGTAGACATTCTTAATGATGACATGTAATATCACACATTAGTGACAGATGTGTGCCACACTCCCAGTGTAACGCTGACATGGAGGAACTGTGGCCCCCAGCTTCACATGAAAGAAGCTAATGGCTGCCTCTGCTTCATGCCAGCTGTCAGTACTCTGTGTGGGTTGCTGCGAGAGTAGTAGAAACACTGGGTGAGGAACAATATGTAATTCGTTCAGTGTTTTAGGAGCCCCCTAATCATTGGAGACCTAGGCCTTTGGTAGTGCTACCCTTTGTGTTATTCTACTATAATAAAGTAAATATAAAATGTGATTGTCTTACTAACAGGGAATCCTCTAGATTCTGTAAGTGCAAACAAAATGATATCCCAAATGTTAGGTGACTTATATTGTAGTGTTGATTTATTAAAGCTGAACCCAATTTTGGCACTCAAAAGTTCTCAGATATTTATTAAAGAATTGCCTATGAATAAAATGTAAATATTGAAACAAAATATTGGCTCATTTCAGTATATTTTATTATTTGGATGTTTAATGTTTGCATATATTGTAGGAGCAATGCAGAATTTTACATTTGTATCCACCCCCCTCCCCCCCTTCCCCTCAGAGCTGCAGATATGGTTAATATAATAGCACTAAAACAAGGAAGTAGTTTATTATAAAGAGCCGCCCAGCATCACTAAGTAGCAAATAGTTACCATTGAAAGTATGTGAGTGTAGCATGTGCTTTCTAATTGCCTCAGTCAGATGCCTAACATTGCATATGACAAAGTCTGCAGCCACAGTACTGTAATCAGGATACCAAAGGAGGAAGAGGCCCCAGAAATACTGAGTGCATTAATGGCATGGTATTGGCATTATAAGTGATGGGCATGTTACTAGGAATTCCTGTTTATAATGATCATCTTTAATAGGGTGACCATGTTATCCCTTTTACTTGGGACGCTCAAGGATTACACAGTTTCTGTGGCTGATTAAAACCAGCTGAAATGTAGGCTTGAAGTCAGCCAGCCACGGAACCTGTGTAATCCACAAGCATCCCAGGTAAAAGGGATAATATAGTCACCCTATTACATCACATTATTGAAAATGGGCAATTTACTGCAACAGATGTACATCTTACTAGGCATAACTGCAACTAATGGCCATTTTATAGGACATTACTATTATTTACCACTTACTGTGTACATTACTTGCATATTACATCTAGCTGAGCCTTCTACTGGCATATTAGAGATTCGGGATTTGGCATTTTAAGTAATATATTGGATCTTGATGTACATAATTACTGACATACTACGAGATCTGTCTATTTGCATTAAAAGTGTGATATATTAGATGTTGTTGGGCATAATCATTGATGTATTGGATCTGGCTGCTTGGAATCTCAAAATATAGCTGTTTGTAAAATGTTCCTGTAGCTTATACAGGGATGTGGGATTACCAGAAGCAAAAAGCACAGAGAAAATCTTAAAAGAATAACTCTCTTTTAGTACAGAAAATACTCCCTTGGTAATGCCACCTGCAGCCCCTTAGGGAACACACAAAAAGAACTGTTGCAATATTGTATGAATAATTCCTGTCAATAATAATTCATTTATTATACATTATGGAAGACACATTAGTTTGCAAATGTAACACAGTGTCAAAGATGATTCACCAAGATAAATGATTCATAGAAGCATACATATATACATTAAGTTGCTGTGGTTTATTGAAGGGTCAATAAAAAATAACTTGCATACCAATGTACTCTGATCCATCAGAGACACGGGAAAAAGAAAATTTGTCAATTTACAGAACTATATCTAGAGAGAGATCTGAAAGCCATTTCAATTCTCTATAATAGTATGTGAAAAGAAACTGGATAAGTGAGTTCGTTGTAGGAATTTTAACTTTTTTAATTAACAGATGTTTTAGAAATAAAAAGGAGACGCTCAGAGTCATGATAATACATTCAAAGATAAATCCTGACTCACCCAAATGTGAAGAAAATGTTCTCAGAAAGGAAGAAAGAAAAATGTTTTATATCTCACTAAGTGTCTTTCAATTTTCAGCACTGATCACATATTTCTGATTGGCTATTGTGTGTGTGTGTGTGTGTGTGTGTGTGTGTGTGTGTGTGTGTGTGTGTGTGTGTGTGTGTGTGTGTGTGTGTGTGTGTGTACACACGCATACATATATATATATATATATATGTATATATATATGTATATATATATATATATATATATATACTGGTTCATTGTGGCCTGCTGTCCACTTCTGTGCTGGATGTGAAGCTGTATCTCCTGATGATGGTCCTGATTGGATTGAAACATTGATTTAATGACCTACTACTGTGCTTATATGTGAGAAATAAAGTTTTTACTATTTTTTATGTGCATTATTTTCTGGCGAGTACCCCTTCCCTGCTTTCTACTGTATATATGGATATCCTGATTGGATATCGTGGGTGACACTCCAGTGGCTGCTACTATTGAATTGATGCGGCTCCTCTCTCTACGCATCTGACATCATACACACGTGTGTCATGCCTGGTCACATGCAAATTACTGCAGGACTGGAGACACAGGCATGCGTTGGAGCCGGCAACCAACAGCTGACTAGTCACTGACTGACTGCCTGCCCGGGAGTATTCAGCCAGCCCAGCTCTAGGACTATTTAGGTGATGCTCGTGGTCCACTGGAAATGCTCTTTTATACAGCCTTGTCAGTGGGCCCCCTGGGACCAACAGGGCCCTAGGCAGCTGCTTTGGCTGCCATATGCTAAATCCTCCACTGCTATCTATCACTTTTTTAATAGATTCACTCCCAGACCTGTAGTTAGTGAACCTATTTTTCCAGAAAAATAGTAAAATATATATATATATATATATATATATATATATATATATATATAGTAGGTGGCCATGGGCTACATGCACCCCACCCTATTAGTGGCGAGTGCGGATACTGCACCCCGCTTCTGGGGTGGTGAGTGCTGTGGTTTTCTATTTGCTGGTATATATATATATATATATATATATATATAAAGCTCACATCACCTTGGCTTTTAAGTGAGACTGTCATGAGGCATAAATTCTAAACCAGTTAGCATATCTAAAGTCTAGTTCTAATGTGATAGCAATTGCCATATTTAGAATTCTGAGTGATAGAGTAGGGCTTGCAGAGAAATGGGATACCTTGACGTGGGCTGCAAGCTCAAATGTATTGATCATTATATGAACTAAACCTGATTATTTGTTATGGCGAGTGCAGAGCCGCTTTGATATATATATATATAATATAATCTCCATAGATTGTAAACTTGCGAGCAGGACCCTCCTACCTCTATGACTGTTTGTTTTTACCCGGTTTTGTCTTCTAATTGTGTTCAGTTGTGAAGCGCAATGGAATTTGCTGTTAGTAAATAAATATATATAGTGTGTGTAGTGCAGAGCCAGTGAGCAGGAACATGATATTCGTATGGCCGGGGGTATTTGTGATGTATGATCACTAGAGATAACACCACATTGTACTGTTTATGGGTTTTTTGGATGAGAAAGCCCCAACTCTGTGTGATAATGTGTCTTTCTTTATCTGCTTGACTGATATACTCCATATACCACAGCCTTAGGCTTGGAGATTCACTAGCTTTTCTTGTATTGCTTTTGTCAGTAAAAAAAACATATATAGTACATTAAATAAAATAGGGAGCTACATGCTAAAACAAAATAACAAAGGATATACTAGGACAAGGAGGGCAGCAGAAATTAAAATATTATTTTGGAATTTGTTCAGTTGCAACTGATTCCATTTCCTTATATCAATTCAGAGGTTTCCACACAATAATTAAGTGAAAAATAAAAACTTGACACTATAGTAAACATCCGCAAATCCCACATCATCTTCCCACACCATGTGCTAACTGAGTGGAGTATACTGACAGTGTAGCATTGTGCTGCTTAGCTACAGTACTTACAGTATAGGTATAATGCCTCTGGTAATGTTCACCGCAATACATTTAATAGGGAAATAGTAGGCAGGTGAACAGGAAAGGGCGGGGTAAGTAAGAAATTCTGGTCTACTGAACCTAACCCTTATGTAATTATTCCCCCATAAATTAATATCCATTTTTTTCAGCCACTTTATTCAAAAGCAGAAACCAAGTACATTTAGGGACATATTTATTAGTTATTGGGTTTTAGACCTGATAACGATAATTTCTTATTGCTGTTATTCACTAGCTTGGTAAATTTCACAATATAGTAGCCTTCATACAAATCTAGAAATGGGGGAACAGCAGTAGATAGCTTCAATATTTGCTGTGAGCACTGTCTTACATCCTGGGGGTGCCTACTGTACATTTTGTGAGATTCCCCTGACAAAGTATTTTTTTATTTCCTGGGATTTACAGCAACATTTGTAATAAATATGACCCTTTGAGGTAAAAAATATTTTTCTGTCATCAGCTAATATGAAGCAGGAATAGTATTGAGACCACCTAAGATCACATAATAGAATATATTAGTGCCTTCTGCAAAATAGATACAGGTTGAGTATCCCTTATCCAAAATGCTTGGGACCAGAGGTATTTTGGATATCGGATTTTTCCGTATTTTGGAATAATTGCATACCATAATGAGATATCATGGCAATGGGACCTAAATCTAAGCACAGAATGCATTTATGTTTTATATGCATAATATACAATGGGCGCTAGGTTTGTTGTACTGTCAATTAATATTTGATTGCTGCTCACACAAGGAGGATCTGGATGTCCTCCTAAATAAAGGGACACTGCACCTAAACAATAAAATTATACGTGTGAGCGCACATGTATTGAGAATATGGTTAATTAGGCTGCTGGTTTGGTAATAAAAAATCTTTTTATTAATATAAAAAACAGACTAAATAAACATTAACAGAATAAAAAACCATCACAATGGAAATCGCAGAATGGATTTATGCATATATCCCCGCTATGTAGCCAATTGGACTTTATATAATTAGTATTATGCATGCATGCCTTTAGAATTAGTTGGTTAGTTAGAACAAGTCATGGTCCTTAAATACAGTCTTGATCGTTTGTAGCTGTTTGATCCCTCCAGGGGATTTTTGATGGTAGTGTTAGCATTTAGTTGATTAGACAAAAGAACCAGAAAATGTCCCTTTAATACATATTAATGGCACAGTCCATTTAAATGAAACAGCTTGATGTTGTATAATGCCATTTTAAACTGGTTAGAAGTGTGATGCTGATAGATTTTATAATCAGTTAGTCCCCCGTCGTGACACTCATATGGGCAATGCTTACCCTCCCACTCTGCGGCGGTTCTCGTGTCTGCGGCTGGGCTGAATCACACTGGAGGCATAGACTTTGTCCAGCTGAGCGGTGGCACGCTCCAAGCGTGTAGTGTAGCAGGGAGCGCTCGGCCGCGCACCGCGGCTTCCGGGTTAGGCGGGGCTTCCGGCTTCCGATGCGCTCTACCTGCGTTCCACTTGACGTCTTTGAGTCACCTGATGCGTTTCTCCGCCTTTTGTGGGTGGCGGTTTCTTCAGACTGTATTTAAGGACCATGACTTGTTCTAACTAACCAACTAATTCTATAGGCATGCATGCATAATACTAATTATATATAGTCCAATTGGCTACATAGCGGGGATATATGCATAAATCCATTCTGCGATTTCCATTGTGATGGTTTTTTATTCTGTTAATGTTTATTTAGTCTGTTTTTTATATTAATAAAAAGATTTTTTATTACCAAACCAGCAGCCTAATTAACCATATTCTCAATACATGTGCGCTCACACGTATAATTTTAATGTTTTATATGCACCTTATACACACAGCCTGAAGGTAATTTTAGCCAATATTTTTTATAACTTTGTGCATTAAACAAAGTGTGTCTACATTCACACAATTCATTTGTTTCATATACACCTTATATACACAGTCTGAAGGTCATTTAATACAATATTTTTAATAACTGTGTGTATTAAACAAAGTTTGTGTACATTGAGCCATCAGAAAACAAAAGTTTCACTATCTCACTCTCGCTCAAAAAAGTCCGTATTTCGGAATATTCCGTATTTCGGATATTTGGATATGGGATACTCAACCTGTACTGTCGCAAACCTCTCAAACCCTTCCTTCATTTGAGTAAGTGTTAATATAGGCTTATGTTGCATTGTGCTAGTATTGGTACTAACTTAATAAAAGCAAACATACAGTACCACTATTATACTTCAACAACAGATGCAATCTATACACCACTACGACTCTATAGTAATACATGCATCCTCTATATACAGCTTCTGTACACTACAACAATAAAAAAACACCTGAATTCCTTTTAAGTCACCCCCCCCCCACACACACACACACACACACACACACAAACACGCACAAATAACTTTGTGATCTATGTACCCTTACACACCTTATCTTATTACTGCAGTTCTGAGTGGACTGGCTGTGTCCGCACAAATATGGCATAGCACAAAATATCAGTTCTGTAATGGCCCTTCAGAATAGAGGCAATGATGTCTACACAACCAAGTTGGTGTCTTTCACTTATTTTTTTATTATTTTAAAGATCTATTTATTATGTTTTGTTAAACAAGCAGGGAAAAGGATTACAGACAGATAGCAAAATAGAACATTCAGTTGTCTATTAAAATACAGATGGAGCCTCCATTATCTTGGCTGTTTCTCCGCCTAAACGGAGGTTTAGTCACACCTAGGTGATAGCTTAGGTTGCTGAGTTTAATAACGGATAGGCGCGTTGAGGCACGACTACATACTCAGCATGCAATACACATCTTCACCACTGGGTGGCTAATGCTCCATTAATCCAGTACTTTAGAGCGAATGGCAGTGGAATGATCTACAGTACAAGCTCTGGCAAATGGTCAGTGACAACTGTAATGTTAATATACACACAGACCAATGGTCAGACGGAGAGGGGCAATTAAAAATATATATATATTGTTTATACAGACGCAAATGAACATATTAAAACACTTGTCAATTGCTGTGTTACTGCATGTGAGCCTCCAAGTCCTGTAGAAAAAGCAATAGAGTAAAAATGAATATAGTGTATGCAGATGCAACTAATGTGTGAAAGCAATAATGTAGTTAATAGAGGTTAAAGTATGTACAGTATACTGTATGTTTTGTACAATATGAGTGTCCAAGTCCCTTAACGGCATAAACAAACACTAATGGAAAGGAATCGCTGCTTACAGTACTTTTACACATGAGCTTGTGTATCTTCCATGAAGTGGCGTGGCCAAGCGGTGAAGTCTTCCGCCTCCCATGCTGAGAGTCCTGGGTTCGATTTCCAAAGTGCAAGTGTGTTTTTTTTTCTCACACGCACTGTATTATTAATATTATTATTATTTTTATCTATTGTAATATACCTTCACATTCAATAGAAGTGTGCACACAGGTTTTACATAAATCAGGGTAAATCTTCAGGAGCAACTAATTCCACTATCTAAAATACACAGGGGCAATGAGGAGCCGTAGACATACCAATTAATAAAAATTAGTGTATTCTGACGCAATTGTTCGAGCAACACAGTACTGTAGATCATCAGCATTAGCGAATCTGTGTTGTACTTTATGAGAAGGGATCACTGCTACTGTACCATTTACACATCTACTGTATCAAAGTGACTGCAGTTCTAAACAAACACCAATGGGAAGGAATTGCTGCTTACAGTACTTTTACACATGAGCTTGTGTATCTTCCATGAAGCAGCGTGGGAAAGCGGTGAAGTCTTCAGCCTCCCATGCTGAGGGTCCCGGGTTCGATTCCCAAAGTGCGAGTGTATTTTTTCTGACACTCACTTTATTATTATTATTTTTTAATCTATTGTAATATACCTTCACATTCAATAGAAGTGTGCACACTTCTAGCCATTACAGCAAAGTACGTTACAAGCTGTTCATGCTATTTAGTACTCAAATACAAAATACTGTACAGAGATGCTAAGCACAGTAATTTGGCGTCCAGGAATTTAGGGAGGATCTTTTATCTCTCCCCATTATACTTATAAAGATAACACTTGCCGCTGTAGCCATTACAGCAAAATACTGTACAGAGATACGAAGGACGGTGATTTGGCATCCAGGAACTGAGGGAGGAGCTTTTATCTATCCCCATTATACTTAGAAACATAACACTTGCCGCTGTAGCCTTTAGAGCAGAGTACGTTACAAGCTGTTCGTGCTATTTAGTACTCAAATACAAAATACTGTACAGAGATGCTAAGCACAGTGATTTGGCATCCAGGAACTTAGGGAAGAGTTTTTATCTCTTACCATTATACTGTACTTAGAAAGATAACACTTGCCGCTGTACGTTACAAGCTGTTCATGCTATTTAGTACTCAAATGCAAAATACTGCACAGAGATGCTAAGCACTTTGATTTGGCATCCAGGAACTTAGGGAGGAGCTTTTATTTCTCCCCATTATACTTAGAAAGATAACACTTGCCGCTGTAGCCTTTACAGCAGAATACGTTACAAGCTGTTCATGCTATTTAGTACTCAAATACAAAATACTGTACAGAGACTCTAAGCACAGGGATTTGTCGTCCAGGAACTTAGGGAGGAGCTTTTCTCTCTCCCCATTATACTTAGAAAGATAACACTTGCCGCTGTACGTTACAAGCTATTCATGCTATTCAGTACTCAAATGCAAAATACTGTACATAGATGCTAAGCACGGTGATTTGGCATCCAGGAACTTAGAGAGGAGTTTTTATCTCTCCCCATTATACTTAGAAAGATAACACTTGCCGCTGTAGCCATTACAGCAGAGTATGTTACAAGCTGTTCATGCTATTTAGTACTGAAATACAAAATACTGTACAGAGATGCTAAGCATGGTGATTTGGCATCCAGGAACTTAGGGAGGATCTTTTATCCCTCCCCATTATACTTAGAAAGACAATACTTGCCGCTCTACGTTACAAGCTGTTCGTGCTATTCAGTACTCGAATTAAAAATACCGTACAGAGATGTTAAGCACAGTGATTTGGCATCCATGAACTTAGGGAGGAGCTTTTATCTCTCCCCATTATACTTAGAGAGATAACACTTGCCGCTGTAGCCTTTACAGCAGAGTACGTTATAAGCTGTTCATGCTATTTAGTACTCAAATACAAAATAATGTACAGAGATGCTAAGCACGGTGATTTGGCATCCAGGAACTTAGGGAGGAGCTTTTAGCTCTCCCCATTATACTTAGAAAGATAACACTTGCCGCTGTAGTCATTACAACAAAGTACGTTACAAGCTGTTTGCGCTATTTAGTACTCCAACACAAAATACTGTACAGAGATGCTAAGCACAGTTATTTGGCATCCAGGAACTTAGGGAAGAGCTTTTATCTCTCCCCATTATACTTAGAAAGATAACACTTGCCGCTGTAACCTTTACAGCAGAGTACTGTACGATACAAGCTGTTCGTGCTATTTAGTACTCAAATGCAAAATACTGTACAGAGATGCTAAGCATGGTGATTTGGCATCCAGGAACTTAGGGAGGAGCTTTTATCTCTTCCCTTTATACTTAATACTACGGGATGCTCACATATCCTTAACATCAATAGACCATACTGTACCTGTAATACATTCATTTGCATCTGTATATGCTGTACTATTTGCATCTGTGTATACTGTTATACTGTTTATACTGTTATATACTGTATGACATACTGTATATACTGTTATATACTGTATGACATACTGTAGCATATTGTAGCGCAATGAGATGCACTAGTAAAGTAGTTCTTACGCTGTAGTTCAGTATTGTATTTTAATGGAGACCACACTCATGCGCAATGGTGATTTTAAAAAGCGACATCTGGTGGATGATCACAGGTATTACACTCAAAGGTAACGCCAAACGCTCTGTGCGCCTCCCTACGACTAGGCGTGCCTCCTTGCACCCAGGCACGCTGCTTATGCCCGATCGCAACTAACGCCTCAGCCAGCCAAGATAAGGGAGGCTCCATCTGTACCAAGAATTACTTTCAAACACTTTTAGGATCTGAGATTGTGTAGGGGAGTTGAGTGATTCAATATATGCGCCCCACTTCTTGTAGAAGGATGCAACTCCAGCCTCTAATGTAGAAAAAACTGCTTACCTGTCATAATATAAAGTCTGAAGCATAATGGATTTAACCACAACCAGAAAAGGCGGCAGGGAGGAGGCCCGATTGCATAACATAACCCTCTTGGCTACATTGACAATAATAGTTAGCAAAGTGATTATGCAAAAAATTTTCAGGGCGTATGTTCCAATTAGTAAAGTTGGCACTTAATAAGGTCAACAGGTCACTATAAAGATGTAGGTGCAAAATAGAATTAATAAAGTGCATGACTTTGTCCCAAAACTTTCCAAACTTGGGGCAGGCCCAAAAGTTATGAAAAAATGTGGCATTTGAGCACTTAAATTTCATGCAATCGCCTGACTCCTCTTGTACCATCACATTCGTACGAGCTTGGGATATGGAGACTCTATTAATAGTTTTAATGTGGACCACATGTATCCAGGAGCACCGAAAGAATCTAAGAGTAGAGTCATATGTATGCAACAGTGAGGTAACCTAAGGCACATCTCTACTCGAGGACATAATAGTAGTTTTCCATAATTTAACCTGTGATTTCCCCTCTAGATCTCTAGCAGTAAGGTATCTAGTCTTATAGGGGTGTAATACAAGGAATGATAAAAGTTTATAAAAGGGGTCAGGTGTATCTAAGGTTTGAACCTGGGATTTAAGAGAACGAGCGTAGTCAGTGGCTTGGAGTTGCATATACAACTGCTTGTGCAGAATATTTGCTTTGTTGTGGAGAGAAGTAAATGGGAGAATAACTCCTCCTGTATCAAAAATGTCTTTAATGCAATAACTTTCTGTTTCCATTGTTGGAAGTTGGGATTATCCAACCCTGGTGGAAACATAGGGTTTCCAGTAAAAGGGATGTATTTAAAAGAGTTGTGAGGTTTCGCAAGCTTGGAACAAATAGCCTTCCACACTAAATACGTATCTTGGAACAATACATTGAGGAATATATGAGATGGAATTGATTTTCTAGGTGCATGTATCAAAGCAGCAGCTGAGTATGGGGAAAACATAGCCATCTCAGTAGGGGCATGGGTATAGGTTTCCCAGTTTAGTAACCAGTCACTAATGTATTGAGGTATCCGATCCATTAATTCCTTGAAATCTAAAAAAACACATATTCCCACCGGGAACAACTAGGCATGGCTTTGCCTTGTAAATGACTGTCTCTTTAAAAAAGGTCTGAGTTCGGCAGGCAGACCCTCACCTTCGCCAAATTCGGATGCTATTACATCCCACCTCTTGACTGTCAACACCATTACACTAGACAAATGAATGATTTCCCCACAAATGGCACTAGATGCAAAAGCTGGGATGAATAGGGATTTATCTTGCACGTAGAACTGGATGAACCCCAGTGGCTGTTAGCTACAAAGAACATGTAATGGTAGAGATCCAGGGATCAGTGGCAGTGGTCCGCTTATCTGAGGAGCAGCAGTGTGCTGCAGCAGCTGTAATGAGGGTGAAATGCACTAGTTTATATTGTGACTTGTAGTCATAAATCATATGTTCAGATAAAAATGTCTAATGTCTTAGCTTATTGGTCAATGGACTGTACAGTTTGGGGAGACAGCCTGAGGGGTATATATCTCAAATCTGATGAAGTTGTAGAGTGTCATATTGCATGACTCTGCAATTATACATTTAGGGTGACTAAACATTTGTCTCATATTTATTGCATAACTATACTAACTTAGCATATTAGTAAATATATATTAGTTCTTTGTTGTTTGCTGTATTGTTTCTTATAAAACATCCTTGTGCTACAAGGAGCTGATCTGCCATTGTAGTAGGTGGCTGGTGATATCTACGCATACGCACTCATTTATTAAAATTTCACACTTTTTAATTACTTCTATAAATATATGAAGCGTCAATTAATTCAAGAAATTATGCATTACGTTTAAGTCTCAAAACACTGCTTAATCTACAGTATCTCCAAAATTCGGTGTAACTAAGAGGCATTTGAAAGCAAAATAAGAGGATAAATGTATGTCCACAAAAATAAGTGTTACAAATCCCTTCAATTTTAAATACCCCTGAGCCATTACCAGAGGAATAACTATCAGTATTCTGGCCAGTGATATTTAAAAAGCCTCCCTTAGATCTGTCACAAAAATGCACCTTTCATCCCAGGGTTTTCTTCTTCAGCGGCTTGGCTTGCTGTTGTTGGTAGAGAAAAAACGTTTCCTAAAACAATTTTGAAAACTTTTTAGAAACATTTTCCACGTATTCGTGTCACTAGATTTAAATTGATGCATTTTTGCCTCTTGCTGAAACTCCTCTTCACACATTCCTTCCGAGATGTGTAGCTTGTATATAATTGAAAGATGATAGTAATAATTTAGAGAGGAGTACTTGATGCTTCATAATAACATTTCCTATAATTGAAAGGGGAATTGTACTTTAATTTTATTCTGACTCACAGGAAAACTACTGTAGTATGACATTTTACTGCCTGCGCTGGACTGGAGAAAATTTATATTTTAGTAAATTGTGATACAAACATGGAAATTATATATAGACACTGTAGTATAAGTGGTTTTGAAACTGTGTATTGAAATATATAAATATAAATTATTTAGCATAGGCAAGTGCAGGGAAGGGGATTATATAGTAGGGACAGAGAATCCCCCCTTCCCCTGTAGACTACAATTACCATTTAAAATATAAAGAGAATAATTGCACTGCTAGCTACTACATTCATTTTAATAGAATAAAACAATTTAAATACATTTCCAGAGCAGGATGTATCAAAAATGTTTGCTAAATATATTCTATATTATATTTGTACTGAATGTATACACATAGCATGATGAAGGACAAAGTTGACCCCCCCCCACACCCACCCCATACACACACACCCACCCCATACACACACACACACACGCACACACACTTTGGACACCCATGGCAATATCTTGTACAATAAAAGGTGCTGGGATTATAATCCAAACCCTAACCACTACAAATGGTTAAGAACCAATGACAGATGTGAAATGCCTTCAAATTAAAAAATTCCCATTTATGCATATATACAGTATGTTTAGTCGTATTGATTTACTAAGTCATGCAAATCAATATATACATGTATTTATATGTGACTGCTTAATGCATGATCATCCACTAATGACTGTATGAATAAAATGGTACATGTAATTCATGATATATATTATCAAATAACTACATGTCAGCAGTGTTCTCATTGTGAACAGGGATTTTTTTTTCCGCCCTACTAGATCACATGAAGAAAGAAGATGATACCCCGCCTTCCCCCCTCCAGATTTAGGTTAGAAAAAAAATTAGTAGAAGATTGTGTGTGCAGAATTATTAATATTATTATTACCAGGGGTGTAGCGAGGGTGGCTCCGGTGGAGCACAAGCTCCAGGCACTGGAAAAGTTAAATGGTGTGCCCACCCCATCCTTCTGCCCGCTATACCGCGGAGCACTGTACAGGCAGCAGGAAAATCAGAGGGCGCACACTGACTCGGACTCTGAGACTAGGTAGGGAACAGGGCGGGCCAGAGGTGACAGCACTAGACACTGTCAGCCAGCACATGCCGGAGCTCTGCCACTCTCTTTATATGTCTCACTGTCTGCTTGTAGCTGATGCAGCAGGGTTACTTCTGTTCTGCTACAGCACTCTGCTATGGCTGCTGCAGCACCTCTTTCTGCCCCAGCTGCTGCAGCGCCTCTCTCTGCCCTGGCTGCTGCATCACCTCTTTCTGTCTCAATGCTGCAGCACCTCTCTCTGCCCCGGCTGCTACAGCACCTCTCTCTACATTGGTGCTGCAGCACCTCTCTCTGCCACAGCTGCTCCTTATAAATGTTGGCAAAAAAAAAAAATTGTCATGGAAATATCTGGCAATAGAAAATAAATACAGTTATTTCCACAATACTGTAATTACTATTTTACTAAGCAGGATTATGATATGAAGGAGCTACTCTGGGATATAGTTATCTTCAGTCAGTCTGGTTTATTATGCAAGCAATGGGAAAGCAGAATTACATCTGAACAAATATTTTGTATTTTAGAGAGACTAAAGTTAGTCAAACAAATCATTTATATAAATCTCGAACATGATGGTGTAATAAACTAAAATGACTTTATTAAATGCAACAGAAATTTGTACCAGATATCTTAGTAAAAGCGGAAAGGAAGAGAAATGCAATAAGGTTCTCCGAGGAACAGCAGTCGTTATAAATGCTTAAAAAACTGTATATTAGAAATATAGATAAATCCAATCAGAGGATGTTTAAAAATGTATAAAAAAGTAGTCTAAAAGTGGCTAAACACACTAATAAACATATTTAGACACTATCAAAAGCAAAGACCTTAATAATTGTGACTCAACATTCTTTAAAATACAATAGTGAAAAGTATTTTTTTTTATTTTTTTTTAAATGGAGTAATAGTATCTAAAAACCGAATGGGGCAGATTTGTTGAAGGAAACAAATTGCAAACTGCCTAAATAATACAGAATTAATGGTCAGCTAATGTCTACAACAGATGATATGGACCATGGAGTTATAGTCTTAGATGCGAAGATAAAAAAAAAGTATAATCAAACAGTAAAAACAGTCAGTTCTTGAAGGAAGAGTAAGGTTGTATTGACATTTTATAGGTCACTGTTAAGACTTAATCTAAAGTACTGTGTAACATTCTGAAGTCCCTATCTCCAAAAGGACAGTAATAAGAAGAACAAATTCAGGGAAGGGCTACTGAAATGTTGTATAAGCTGCTTATCCATACTTATCAGGAAAGACTTCAAAACCTGAATATGTACAGTTTAGAGGAAAGAAAGGTCAGAGGTGATAAGTTGGAAGCTTTCAAAACTATCAAAAGTATTAACATAGAGTACAGGTTTGCTGTATTTGTTTAAGTAGAAGAATTTGTAGGATAAGAAAAAACACTTTGAAATTGGAGGAAGATTTAAAAGTAACATACAGTATGAACTTTTTGTTGCTGAAGGGTTGGTACAGGGGAGCTTTTAGAGAGAAGGAAGCCCGGGTGCAGCCTCTTCTGTTCAGACCCCTTTCTCTCTGTCGGCTGTGCTGAGAGTCTGAGCACTAGAGATGAAGGTGCACGGCGGCCATTTTCCCAGTGATTTCTCTACTATGCATGCGCAGAACTCTGACATTGGCCGAAGTGCCATTTTCACAGTGATTTAACAGCGCTCTGATGTCGGCGCAGGACTGAGGACTGAGGACTTCAAATAATACTCACTCAGGAACCCGTGTGCACCGCACACACTGCACCCATTATAAATATACCAGTGGGTTGGTAGATCCATAGAATAGTCTCCCAGCAACTGTGGTGGGAAGTCATGCATTATAGTAATTAAAAAATGCATATGACAAACATCTTGGCATTGCCTTAAGCCATAAGTCTTATCTCATATAGTGGAAAAATTTGCCACTAGAGTATACAATTATAGAGACTTAGTTAAGACCAGGGAGAAGTGTTGTCTATTCCACGAGATCAGCTGCTACAACCTGTACAGAAAAAAGAAAAACAAAGAACCAAGATACCATTTGTCACCACCTTCACCACAGCTAGTGCAGTGATTTTCCACGAGCAACCAAAGCCCTTTGGCCTATTATACCAGGAGACAAAGATTTGCCAATATTTTAAAACACTACCATTTTGCCCAGTTATAAAAGAGGCCCTAGTATTAGGTATAGATTGGTCAAGACGAATATAACTCCACTAATGAAAAAGAACCCTTCATTCTTTATGACTAAAAAACAGGATGCTACAAGTGTATATCCTGCACCACCTGTAAATATATGGACCCGGGACATCAATTCACGAATCCACACACAGGATATAAATATAACATAACACATGTTTTAACATGTACTACACCATTTAGAATTTATACTATTACATGTCCCTGTGGCCTAATTTATGTGGGCCAAACCACACAAAACCTACAGGACCGAATGGCCTTACATCATTCATCAGTCGCTTTGATGTTGGTAGGAAAAGACATTGACCAACCGGTCACCAGACATTATAAAACTCAAGGACATAGTCTGATGGATTTCGTTGTAAAATCATCAATCACATCCCCATCTCCCCAAGAGGAGGAGATCACCATAAACGTCTGTCAAAATGAGAATCTAAATGGATACACTTACTGGAAAAACTAGCTCCAAATGGACTGAATGAAAAGTTCACATGGAATATCTTCAAGTTCTAATCATAAATTCTAGTATACATATCTCCATAGATATAGTTTGACAAAATTTATTCATTTTTAGAATACGTTTATTGTAATTATGAATATAAATACCATTTAATCCTATCAATCTATTTTTTTCAATTAACAATGGAGATTTACTAGATTATAATATGTAGTGACATTAGGTTTTAAATATAATCCGCCTTAGACAATTGGTTTTAGATATCACCTTCACACTCAGTATTCAAGTTCTACTTCATATACTTTATCTTATGTTTATTTACACAGTGGTCTCCACGGGACCCGTCCTTAGCATAGAGATCAGATGATGCACCCGGAAGCCGGCAGCCCGGTATGCCGCGGGACACTGCACGTTTTACACAAGTAGTATAGAGAGCACTTTTTTAGCACATAAAAATTTGCTAATTGGTAGTGACAGTTGTTCTACCCACTTTATATAATTTCCCACCCACTTTATATAACGTTAATATAAAGTTTATATAAACGTAAGCTAAAATGTATATTTTTTTGTGTGTTTTTTTAATTATCCATGTCTGATCTAACAAAAACGGCTTACAAGACGTGTTGCTTCAGATAAGGACTTACAGCACCAAGTTTGATATCAAATGATGAATGTGAAAAACCTTAAAAACATATGTAAACATAAATTATGATAATGCTAGATGGTTATGATGATAAAAAGATTTAAGATTAAATAATCTAATGTTAAAAAGTTGTTATACAAAGAGAATTGTGTATCCCGCACAGAACATAAGCAATAATAAACAATAATAGATACAATATATATGAACCAGCTATTTCAAAGATTGTCTTACACTAATTTGATATAGAAGCTGGAGGTGCTCCACGGAACTGAATATCACATACTCTGACAAAGGAAACCCAGAAATGATTTCCAAAAGAAAAAAGTTCCTTTGTGGAGCACTCTTTTGTGTATATAATTAGTTAATAATTGTAATAATTTAAATAAAACATAACTTTTATTCACTCTTATTCATAAAAACTTTCTAGACATAATCATACAATATAACAAACATATATATAAAAATTATACTGCGCTCACCAAAATAATAATGGTAGTGGTGGTATTTTGGAGCATCAAATGATTAAATACATGTAACACATCAATACACCAATAGTTAATTAAGAGCTTTGAATGCTATTTCATAGTCATCTCCAGCTAAAGGTACCCTTGAAAATAATCTTAATGATTTTTCATATAATTTCTTCCTATGCTAGCTGTTAATACTAACATGCATGAAATTCTGGGCAATAAACCGCAAATACTGCTTTTGAACATGCTATCATAATTTGATAATTGACATGTAAACTACCCAGAAAGTAAATATTCTACATGGATAGTTATTTCTCGTAACAGTTATTGTCATAGCATGACCAATTGTCCTGCCCTGTACCCTCTCCCTTATTAGGTATCAAGTGCAAGTTGCAATGCACACACATAGGATAGAGAGGAACAGCGTGAAGGTATGCCACCCCTTCTGCTGCCGCCGTCTTCCGTGAGCGGACGGGGGTGAGAGCGGGACCGGCAAGCGCTGTTCACGATGGAGAGATACAGTGATACGCCCTAACTCCTCCGTTTGTGGTGTTAGATGGTCCTGGTTACACTGGGCATTGCAGGAGCCAAATTCGCCACCGGGAGGAGGGCAGACACCGAAAATTGATAGGACAGAGACACAAATCACATATCAATTGCTTTGCTAATTGCTATGTCTAATGCTGGTTATATCAAATGATTTAATTCCTGACAGATCACACTGAAAGTGTCTAAAATGTATCCCAAAAGTAATAATGTAATACTGGGTATCAACATAAATGGAAATTAACTGTTATGCCTTTGATTGATTAGCGAAATAAGTAACAAAATGTCCCTAGCATAATTATTTTCGGATACATAACAGGTAGATAGAAAATTAGGGACAGCGTGAGAGTCTGCAGCCCTTTCTACTGCCTCCGTCTTCAGTGAGCGGATGGAGGTGAGAGCGGAGCTTGCAGGCACGCTGGCCGGAGAGAAAGATACGGTGTACAACCCGGCTCCCGTGTGCGGTGTTAGGTGGCCCTGGTTACATGCTGCATAGCAGGGACCAAATGCGCCGCCGGGAGAGGAGAAGACACCTGAAAGGAAAAAGACAGGGTACCTGACTCTTTAGCTGGAGGGTGTAGATGTGTGCAAGCTATTCCCCCTGCAGCGGGGAATCAGCAAACGGCCACTGAAACCCTGTCTTTTTCCTTTCAGGTGTCTTCTCCTCTCCTGGCGGCGCATTTGGTCCCTGCTATGCAGCATGTAACCAGGGCCACCTAACACCGCACACGGGAGCCGGGTTGTACACTGTATCTTTCTCTCCGGCCAGCGTGCCTGCAAGCTCCGCTCTCACCTCCATCCGCTCACTGAAGACGGAGGCAGTAGAAAGGGCTGCAGACTCTCACGCTGTCCTTAATTTTCTATCTACCTGTTATGTATTCGAAAATAATTATGCTAGGGACATTTTGTTACTTATTTCGCTAATCAATCAAAGGCATAACAGTTAATTTCCATTTATGTTGATACCCAGTATTACATTATTACTTTTGGGATACATTTTAGACACTTTCAGTGTGATCTGTCAGGAATTAAATCATTTGATATAACCAGCATTAGACATAGCAATTAGCAAAGCAATTGATATGTGATTTGTGTCTCTGTCCTATCAATTTTCGGTGTCTGCCCTCCTCCCGGTGGCGAATTTGGCTCCTGCAATGCCCAGTGTAACCAGGACCATCTAACACCACAAACGGAGGAGTTAGGGCGTATCACTGTATCTCTCCATCGTGAACAGCGCTTGCCGGTCCCGCTCTCACCCCCGTCCGCTCATGGAAGACGGCGGCAGCAGAAGGGGTGGCATACCTTCACGCTGTTCCTCTCTATCCTATGTGTGTGCATTGCAACTTGCACTTGATACCTAATAAGGGAGAGGGTACAGGGCAGGACAATTGGTCATGCTATGACAATAACTGTTACGAGAAATAACTATCCATGTAGAATATTTACTTTCTGGGTAGTTTACATGTCAATTATCAAATTATGATAGCATGTTCAAAAGCAGTATTTGCGGTTTATTGCCCAGAATTTCATGCATGTTAGTATTAACAGCTAGCATAGGAAGAAATTATATGAAAAATCATTAAGATTATTTTCAAGGGTACCTTTAGCTGGAGATGACTATGAAATAGCATTCAAAGCTCTTAATTAACTATTGGTGTATTGATGTGTTACATGTATTTAATCATTTGATGCTCCAAAATACCACCACTACCATTATTATTTTGGTGAGCGCAGTATAATTTTTATATATATGTTTGTTATATTGTATGATTATGTCTAGAAAGTTTTTATGAATAAGAGTGAATAAAAGTTATGTTTTATTTAAATTATTTAAATTATTAACTAATTATATACACAAAAGAGTGCTCCACAAAGGAACTTTTTTCTTTTGGAAATCATTTCTTGGTTTCCTTTGTCAGAGTATGTTAAAAAGTTGGTACTCAAGAATTCATAATAACACAATACAAGGGAGGGGGCATTGTAATACAAAACACGGATGATTACTTATCTGAGGCCTATAGACAATTAAATGATATAAAAATATACACTTTATTATCAACAGACCCTTCTAGTGATTTCCATAGGTCACTTAGCAAACTTGTTGAAAATGCCTTTAAGGAGGGAACGATATCAAGGGATGAGATGAAATACCTTATACCCATGCACCCTATCACTCCCACTTATTATCATTTGCCCAAAATCCACAAATCACTCACTGCACCTCCTGGTAGACCTATAATCTCTGGTGTAGGGTCCCTCACATCTAACTTATCACATTTTGTAGATTATTTTTTACAGCCCTTAGCTTCTACTCTCCCTTCTCACATTAAAGACACTACAGCTTTCTTAAATTCCATTGCAAGAATAAAATGGAAGGATTCTTACTTCTTTATGACTTGTGATGTACAGGCCTTATATTCAAATATCCCGCACGATAAAGGCATCTCCACTGTTGCCCAATATCTCTCTAAATCTGAAATCTTATCTAAGGATCTTCAAGAATTTATTCTGGCCTCTATCAAATTTATACTGTCACATAATTATTTTTTGTTCAATCACCAATTTTTCTTGCAAATTCTTGGAACGGCCATGGGTACGAGGTTCGCGCCGAGCTTCGCCAACCTATACATGGGAGCGTTTGAGGACGCACATCTTTGGGGGCGGAGTCTGGGCGCGGACCTTGTATACTATGGCCGTTATATAGATGACCTTTTCTTTATTCTTGATGGAGATATAAACCTTTTTTCTGACTTTACCTCTTATTTAAATAATAACGAGTTTAATATACAATTCACATGGACGTTAGGTAAGTCCTCCATCTCATTCCTTGATATCTCCCTCACTATAATAGATGGAATTATATCCACTAAAACCTTCAGGAAGGAGGTAGATAAATATAACTTTTTACATTATGAGAGTTCACATCACAAGCCCTGGATTAGAAACATTACATACGTCCAACTACGACGCATTAGGCGCAATTGTAGTGAACATCATAACTATATAACACAAGCAGATGAATTATCCCGATCCCTATGTGATAAAGGTTATCCCTCAGAATTAATTCAAGGAGCACGGACACTAGTCGACCAGACTGATAGGAAGGATCTTTTACAATATAAATTGGCCGATTCAAAATTTAAACAAGACCAACCGCATTTTTTTTTCACAATACAACAATTCTTCGACAAAAATTAGGAAGATCATTGCCACCAATTTTCCTATTTTACTCACTGATCCTATTCTCAAAACAGCAATTGCCGAAAAACCTTCCATTATTTTTAAACGGTCTACAAATCTGCAACAACATCTTGCTCCCAGCTTTTTTGTAGATAGAAGAACCTCAGGACAATCAAGTGCCTCCCTTAATTCCGCTCAGTGGTTAACAAAAACAAAAGGTTGTTTCAAGTGTGGCTCCAATCACTGTACAACATGTTCTTATATACAAAACAAAACTAAAGTATTTTTTTCTACAGATAACACACAATTTACCATTAATTATTTTATTAATTGTAATAGTGTTTTTGTTATATACATATTAGTTTGCAGTTGCAAACTTATTTATGCGGGACGTACTACACGGAAACTTAGAATCCGTTTTCTGGAGCACAGGCGTAATATCCTCAAGGGACACTTCTTTCATAGTGTCTCCAGACACTTTGCTCAATTTCATCATAAAGATCCACAAGACATCCACCTTATAGGCATCGAAACCATTCCATCAACCCCAAGGGGGGGCGATAGATATAGGAAACTCTGTCAACGAGAAAACTTTTGGATTCATAAGCTGAGGACCCTCGTTCCCGATGGCCTCAATGAAACCATAGAATTTGATCCCTAATATTAGGATACTCATTCCACCTCTCTAGACAAGATACATGGTGGTCTTAGTCCTCATCCTCCTCCTCCTCTGTTTCCTCCATGTGACCAGCTTCTTCCCCTTCTTCTTCTTTTTGTCATTTTTTTACCAATCTATATGTAGTAATTTATTTTATAACTTTTTTCATCTATATACATATGTAATTTTATTATAATTAATAATTCTACTATTTGGTCCCCAACTTTAGAATCTCCTACATCGGGGGATTGACCTTTGGCCCGTTGGCTGTATCTATGTATGTGTTTATATTTATATATATATACATATGTACATTCATTTAATATAGAGAAATAGGTTAATTTATGTGAACTTATATGTGAACACACTTATCAACTATTTTTATTTTTATTTTTATTCTCATTTTTATCTTTATTCATTTACGAATGCCCTGATCCATTCTCTTTGTCATGATAAGATTCCGTTTTCATTTTTCCTGAGTAATATAAATCCTTCCCCAGTCTGCTGAATTTATTAGTGGGGACATACATTAATTAATTAAATTTATCAAATTCAGATAATTCTAAGTCCCATTAAAACCTTCCTATGGCCCATCCTTACTATTTTCTAGGATCCGAATATAATTAATTATCAATTCTATACGATATAATATCAGTATAATAGTGCCAAATGTGTGTCTCTCTGTCAAGTATCTATTACACCTGTTTGCAGTCTATTTATCCGTCTGATATACATATTCTTAATTTATATATGTTTCTCATGTTAATTGTGTATTGCAGTTATTTTTAACTTAGCTATTTTTCTATTTATATTTTATATTTTTATATACAAAAAATCTTTCTTATTTATTTATATAAGTTTAAGAATTTAATTTTGTGCATACCCTGTGGAGAGCTGACCTTTCTGTTTATGTATTTATTGTTTATTAGTTTCACCTGATTTGATTTACACTCATGCTATAAATATGGTTAAGTGTCTTAGAGGAGGTATTCCCTTGAAAAAGTCACGTGATTCGTGACGAAACGCGTTAGGCTCCTCCCCATATACTCTGATCACCAAACTACTGAACTTTATCCATTGGCATCGCTTATTCACGGGGACGCCTCCCGTTACTCCACAGAAGATCCACTTCATTTATAAGAGGCTGCTCCGGCCAACGCTACCACCTTGCACTTTATTTCATATTTCCAGTGGCTGCTCTCTCCCCGTTGAAACCTCTGCAACAAACGGCGGCTTCGTTCAGCGCCATTGTACGGCGCGTATAGCCAGCAGAGGTTTCTCCTTACAATTAAGGATGGCTACGGCCAGCGCTATCATACGGCGCCCACAGCTATCAGAGGACTCTCCGTACAAGTAACCCACTTACGGCGTCCCTGGCCACAGCTACTGCACGGCGCATTCAATCAATAGCAGCAGCTCTGACTACAAATATCGGTCATTTCATCTAAGTGGGCATCAAAGGACTTCCCCTAGCCCTCGGGAGATCACATGAAAACCCTGGTCAAACCATCTTAAAGACGCCGGTAAATATACAGCAGCCTCTGTTAGAGCAATTCAGCTCACTCCTTCTCCCTGTTTAATTAATCAGTGGGCTTTAGTGGACTTCACCGAGGACGCTCGGTGTTTATAGCCCCAGGACAGATAATTATATATTATCAATAATTGACATTTATTTACTGTCGGGACTTCTATGTTTCCACCAGCTAGAGTGTGCATGTTGCCTCTGCACCTGTAGCAAGATCTGCCACTAAGTTAAACTTTTTAAGCGATACAACCTTAATAAGCATGTAAGAATAAGGATACATTTTTTAAACAGTGTTACAAATCTATATCTACACTGAGCTAATATTCTATACATTGCTTTAATTATTTCAATTGTGGATACCGTTCATTAGATATATTTACGGTTTTTCAGAGTATATACAAATTTACAAGTCTTTTATATATTGTGTAATAGAGATGAGCGCCTGAAATTTTTCGGGTTTTGTGTTTTGGTTTTGGGTTCGGTTCCGCGGCCGTGTTTTGGGTTCGAACGCGTTTTGGCAAAACCTCACCGAATTATTTTTGTCGGATTCGGGTGTGTTTTGGATTCGGGTGTTTTTTTCCAAAAACACTAAAAAACAGCTTAAATCATAGAATTTGGGGGTCATTTTGATCCCAAAGTATTATTAACCTCAAAAACCATAATTTACACTCATTTTCAGTCTATTCTGAATACCTCACACCTCACAATATTATTTTTAGTCCTAAAATTTGCACCGAGGTCGCTGTGTGAGTAAGATAAGCGACCCTAGTGGCCGACACAAACACCGGGCCCATCTAGGAGTGGCACTGCAGTGTCACGCAGGATGTCCCTTCCAAAAAAACCTCCCCAAACAGCACATGACGCAAAGAAAAAAAGAGGCGCAATGAGGTAGCTGTGTGAGTAAGATTAGCGACCCTAGTGGCCGACACAAACACCGGGCCCATCTAGGAGTGGCACTGCAGTGTCACGCAGGATGGCCCTTCCAAAAAACCCTCCCCAAACAGCACATGACGCAAAGAAAAAAAGAGGCGCAATGAGGTAGCTGACTGTGTGAGTAAGATTAGCGACCCTAGTGGCCGACACAAACACCGGGCCCATCTAGGAGTGGCACTGCAGTGTCACGCAGGATGGCCCTTCCAAAAAACCCTCCCCAAACAGCACATGACGCAAAGAAAAAAAGAGGCGCAATGAGGTAGCTGACTGTGTGAGTAAGATTAGCGACCCTAGTGGCCGACACAAACACCGGGCCCATCTAGGAGTGGCACTGCAGTGTCACGCAGGATGTCCCTTCCAAAAAACCCTCCCCAAACAGCACATGACGCAAAGAAAAAAAGAGGCGCAATGAGGTAGCTGTGTGAGTAAGATTAGCGACCCTAGTGGCCGACACAAACACCGGGCACATCTAGGAGTGGCACTGCAGTGTCACGCAGGATGTCCCTTCCAAAAAACCCTCCCCAAACAGCACATGACGCAAAGAAAAAAAGAGGCGCAATGAGGTAGCCGTGTGAGTAAGATTAGCGACCCTAGTGGCCGACACAAACACCGGGCCCATCTAGGAGTGGCACTGCAGTGTCACGCAGGATGTCCCTTCCAAAAAACCCTCCCCAATCAGCACATGATGCAAAGAAAAAGAAAAGAAAAAAGAGGTGCAAGATGGAATTATCCTTGGGCCCTCCCACCCACCCTTATGTTGTATAAACAAAACAGGACATGCACACTTTAACCAACCCATCATTTCAGTGACAGGGTCTGCCACACGACTGTGACTGATATGACGGGTTGGTTTGGACCCCCCCCAAAAAAGAAGCAATTAATCTCTCCTTGCACAAACTGGCTCTACAGAGGCAAGATGTCCACCTCATCTTCACCCTCCGATATATCACCGTGTACATCCCCCTCCTCACAGATTATCAATTCGTCCCCACTGGAATCCACCATCTCAGCTCCCTGTGTACTTTGTGGAGGCAATTGCTGCTGGTCAATGTCTCCGCGGAGGAATTGATTATAATTCATTTTAATGAACATCATCTTCTCCACATTTTCTGGATGTAACCTCGTACGCCGATTGCTGACAAGGTGAGCGGCGGCACTAAACACTCTTTCGGAGTACACACTTGTGGGAGGGCAACTTAGGTAGAATAAAGCCAGTTTGTGCAAGGGCCTCCAAATTGCCTCTTTTTCCTGCCAGTATAAGTACGGACTGTGTGACGTGCCTACTTGGATGCGGTCACTCATATAATCCTCCACCATTCTATCAATGTTGAGAGAATCATATGCAGTGACAGTAGACGACATGTCCGTAATCGTTGTCAGGTCCTTCAGTCCGGACCAGATGTCAGCATCAGCAGTCGCTCCAGACTGCCCTGCATCACCGCCAGCGGGTGGGCTCGGAATTCTGAGCCTTTTCCTCGCACCCCCAGTTGCGGGAGAATGTGAAGGAGGAGATGTTGACAGGTCGCGTTCCGCTTGACTTGACAATTTTGTCACCAGCAGGTCTTTCAACCCCAGCAGACCTGTGTCTGCCGGAAAGAGAGATCCAAGGTAGGCTTTAAATCTAGGATCGAGCACGGTGGCCAAAATGTAGTGCTCTGATTTCAACAGATTGACCACCCGTGAATCCTTGTTAAGCGAATTAAGGGCTGCATCCACAAGTCCCACATGCCTAGCGGAATCGCTCCCTTTTAGCTCCTTCTTCAATGCCTCCAGCTTCTTCTGCAAAAGCCTGATGAGGGGAATGACCTGACTCAGGCTGGCAGTGTCTGAACTGACTTCACGTGTGGCAAGTTCAAAGGGCATTAGAACCTTGCACAACGTTGAAATCATTCTCCACTGCACTTGAGACAGGTGCATTCCATCTCCTATATCGTGCTCAATTGTATAGGCTTGAATGGCCTTTTGCTGCTCCTCCAACCTCTGAAGCATATAGAGGGTTGAATTCCACCTCGTTACCACTTCTTGCTTCAGATGATGGCAGGGCAGGTTCAGTAGTTTTTGGTGGTGCTCCAGTCTTCTGTACGTGGTGCCTGTACGCCGAAAGTGTCCCGCAATTTTTCTGGCCACCGACAGCATCTCTTGCACGCCCCTGTCGTTTTTAAAAAAATTCTGCACCACCAAATTCAAGGTATGTGCAAAACATGGGACGTGCTGGAATTTGCCCATATTTAATGCACACACAATATTGCTGGCGTTGTCCGATGCCACAAATCCACAGGAGAGTCCAATTGGGGTAAGCCATTCCGCGATGATCTTCCTCAGTTGCCGTAAGAGGTTTTCAGCTGTGTGCGTATTCTGGAAAGCGGTGATACAAAGCGTAGCCTGCCTAGGAAAGAGTTGGCGTTTGCGAGATGCTGCTACTGGTGCCGCCGCTGCTGTTCTTGCGGCGGGAGTCCATACATCTACCCAGTGGGCTGTCACAGTCATATAGTCCTGACCCTGCCCTGCTCCACTTGTCCACATGTCCGTGGTTAAGTGGACATTGGGTACAACTGCATTTTTTAGGAGACTGGTGAGTCTTTTTCTGACGTCCGTGTACATTCTCGGTATCGCCTGCCTAGAGAAGTGGAACCTAGATGGTATTTGGTAACGGGGGCACACTGCCTCAATAAATTGTCTAGTTCCCTGTGAACTAACGGCGGATACCGGACGCACGTCTAACACCAACATAGTTGTCAAGGACTCAGTTATCCGCTTTGCAGTAGGATGACTGCTGTGATATTTCATCTTCCTCGCAAAGGACTGTTGAACAGTCAATTGCTTACTGGAAGTAGTACAAGTGGGCTTACGACTTCCCCTCTGGGATGACCATCGACTCCCAGCGGCAACAACAGCAGCGCCAGCAGCAGTAGGCGTTACACGCAAGGATGCATCGGAGGAATCCCAGGCAGGAGAGGACTCGTCAGACTTGCCAGTGACATGGCCTGCAGGACTATTGGCATTCCTGGGGAAGGAGAAAATTGACACTGAGGGAGTTGGTGGGGTGGTTTGCGTGAGCTTGGTTACAAGAGGAAGGGATTTACTGGTCAGTGGACTGCTTCCGCTGTCACCCAAAGTTTTTGAACTTGTCACTGACTTATTATGAATGCGCTGCAGGTGACGTATAAGGGAGGATGTTCCGAGGTGGTTAACGTCCTTACCCCTACTTATTACAGCTTGACAAAGGGAACACACGGCTTGACACCTGTTGTCCGCATTTCTGGTGAAATACCTCCACACCGAAGAGCTGATTTTTTTGGTATTTTCACCTGGCATGTCAACGGCCATATTCCTCCCACGGACAACAGGTGTCTCCCCGGGTGCCTGACTTAAACAAACCACCTCACCATCAGAATCCTCCTGGTCAATTTCCTCCCCAGCGCCAGCAACACCCATATCCTCCTCATCCTGGTGTACTTCAACACTGACATCTTCAATCTGACTATCAGGAACTGGACTGCGGGTGCTCCTTCCAGCACTTGCAGGGGGCGTGCAAATGGTGGAAGGCGCATGCTCTTCACGTCCAGTGTTGGGAAGGTCAGGCATCGCAACCGACACAATTGGACTCTCCTTGTGGATTTGGGATTTCAAAGAACGCACAGTTCTTTGCGGTGCTTTTGCCAGCTTGAGTCTTTTCAGTTTTCTAGCGAGAGGCTGAGTGCTTCCATCCTCATGTGAAGCTGAACCACTAGCCATGAACATAGGCCAGGGCCTCAGCCGTTCCTTGCCACTCCGTGTGGTAAATGGCATATTGGCAAGTTTACGCTTCTCCTCCGACAATTTTATTTTAGGTTTTGGAGTCCTTTTTTTACTGATATTTGGTGTTTTGGTTTTGACATGCTCTGTACTATGCCATTGGGCATCGGCCTTGGCAGACGACGTTGCTGGCATTTCATCGTCTCGGCCATGACTAGTGGCAGCAGCTTCAGCACGAGGTGGAAGTGGATCTTGATCTTTCCCTAATTTTGGAACCTCAACATTTTTGTTCTCCATATTTTAATAGGCACAACTAAAAGGCACCTCAGGTAAACAATGGAGATGGATGGATTGGATACTAGTATACAATTATGGACGGGCTGCCGAGTGCCGACACAGAGGTAGCCACAGCCGTGAACTACCGCACTGTACTGTGTCTGCTGCTAATATATAGACTGGTTGATAAAGAGATAGTATACTCGTAACTAGTATGTATGTATAAAGAAAGGAAAAAAAACCACGGTTAGGTCACTGGTATATACAATTATGGACGGGCTGCGGAGTGCCGACACAGAGGTAGCCACAGCCGTGAACTACCGCACTGTACTGTGTCTGCTGCTAATATATAGACTGGTTGATAAAGAGATAGTATACTCGTAACTAGTATGTATGTATAAAGAAAGAAAAAAAAACCACGGTTAGGTGGTATATACAATTATGGACGGGCTGCCGAGTGCCGACACAGAGGTAGCCACAGCCGTGAACTACCGCACTGTACTGTGTCTGCTGCTAATATATAGACTGGTTGATAAAGAGATAGTATACTCGTAACTAGTATGTATGTATAAAGAAAGAAAAAAAAACCACGGTTAGGTGGTATATACAATTATGGACGGGCTGCCGAGTGCCGACACAGAGGTAGCCACAGCCGTGAACTACCGCACTGTACTGTGTCTGCTGCTAATATATAGACTGGTTGATAAAGAGATAGTATACTCGTAACTAGTATGTATGTATAAAGAAAGAAAAAAAAACCACGGTTAGGTCACTGGTATATACAATTATGGACGGGCTGCCGAGTGCCGACACAGAGGTAGCCACAGCCGTGAACTACCGCACTGTACTGTGTCTGCTGCTAATATATAGACTGGTTGATAAAGAGATAGTATACTCGTAACTAGTATGTATGTATAAAGAAAGAAAAAAAAACCACGGTTAGGTGGTATATACAATTATGGACGGGCTGCCAAGTGCCGACACAGAGGTAGCCACAGCCGTGAACTACCGCACTGTACTGTGTCTGCTGCTAATATATAGACTGGTTGATAAAGAGATAGTATACTCGTAACTAGTATGTATGTATAAAGAAAGAAAAAAAAACCACGGTTAGGTGGTATATACAATTATGGACGGGCTGCCGAGTGCCGACACAGAGGTAGCCACAGCCGTGAACTACCGCACTGTACTGTGTCTGCTGCTAATATATAGACTGGTTGATAAAGAGATAGTATACTCGTAACTAGTATGTATGTATAAAGAAAGAAAAAAAAACCACGGTTAGGTGGTATATACAATTATGGACGGGCTGCCGAGTGCCGACACAGAGGTAGCCACAGCCGTGAACTACCGCACTGTACTGTGTCTGCTGCTAATATATAGACTGGTTGATAAAGAGATAGTATACTCGTAACTAGTATGTATGTATAAAGAAAGAAAAAAAAACCACGGTTAGGTCACTGGTATATACAATTATGGACGGGCTGCGGAGTGCCGACACAGAGGTAGCCACAGCCGTGAACTACCGCACTATACTGTGTCTGCTGCTAATATATAGACTGGTTGATAAAGAGATAGTATACTCGTAACTAGTATGTATGTATAAAGAAAGAAAAAAAAACCACGGTTAGGTGGTATATACAATTATGGACGGGCTGCCGAGTGCCGACACAGAGGTAGCCACAGCCGTGAACTACCGCACTGTACTGTGTCTGCTGCTAATATATAGACTGGTTGATAAAGAGATAGTATACTCGTAACTAGTATGTATGTATAAAGAAAGAAAAAAAAACCACGGTTAGGTCACTGGTATATACAATTATGGACGGGCTGCCGAGTGCCGACACAGAGGTAGCCACAGCCGTGAACTACCGCACTGTACTGTGTCTGCTGCTAATATATAGACTGGTTGATAAAGAGATAGTATACTCGTAACTAGTATGTATGTATAAAGAAAGAAAAAAAAACCACGGTTAGGTCACTGGTATATACAATTATGGACGGGCTGCCGAGTGCCGACACAGAGGTAGCCACAGCCGTGAACTACCGCACTGTACTGTGTCTGCTGCTAATATAGACTGGTTGATAAAGAGATAGTATACTACTAATATTATATACTGGTGGTCAGGTCACTGGTCACTAGTCACACTGGCAGTGGCACTCCTGCAGCAAAAGTGTGCACTGTTTAATTTTAATATAATATTATGTACTCCTGGCTCCTGCTATAACCTATAACTGGCACTGCAGTAGTGCTCCCCAGTCTCCCCCACAATTATAAGCTGTGTGAGCTGAGCAGTCAGACAGATATATAATATATATAGATGATGCAGCACACTGGCCTGAGCCTGAGCAGTGCACACAGATATGGTATGTATGTGACTGAGTCACTGTGTGCTGTGTATCGCTTTTTTCAGGCAGAGAACGGATTATAAATAAAAGTGGTGGTCACTGGTCACTATCAGCAAAACTCTGCACTGTACACTACTGAGTACTCCTAATGCTCCCCAAAATTAGTAAATCAAGTGTCTAAACGGAGAGGACGCCAGCCACGTCCTCTCCCTATCAATCTCAATGCACGTGTGAAAATGGCGGCGACGCGCGGCTCCTTATATAGAATCCGAGTCTCGCGATAGAATCCGAGCCTCGCGAGAATCCGACAGCGTCATGATGACGTTCGGGCGCGCTCGGGTTAACCGAGCAAGGCGGGAAGATCCGAGTCGCTCGGACTCGTGAAAAAAAACATGAAGTTCTGGCGGGTTCGGATTCAGAGAAACCGAACCCGCTCATCTCTATTGTGTAATAGTCTTTTATTGGTGTGTTATCATTATTATTATTATTTTAATAAATATATTTTACATACTTTGGTTGTCAGCTCTCCACAATTATGGTATACTAACAACACTGAAGGCGCAGCCAATCTTTTTTCTTTCTTTTGTGCATAAATTACCAAAGGCACATACACAGTGCCTTTTTGGCAGCGCCCCACTGTTGTTTGAACCATTTATTAATATTTCTAGGCGCTCTAAGCAGATTTGTTTTTGTCTTTGGTTTTTACAATACATTGCATATCTGACTCCATGAATAGTCTCCATGCGGACTTAGGACCTTCTCCGGATTCCTCCCGTATGCACTTTAGTGAGCTGGCTTGGCTCAACGAAATGAAGTCCCCAAATTTCTAAGCACACAATGAATGTCCCATAAATGGAGGTGCTCTAGGGGTATCCTTTAGAGGTGCAGATGTGTGGAGATTTCTGCTGGAGGGTTTGTGATGTCCATAAATGTCCAATGAGTGATGAAAGGGGAGTCCGAAATGTAATCCAAACAAGGTTTTTGTAGCTCAATGCGTTTCACTGGGTTTTTGTACCCCAGCTTCCTCAGGAGCATTGTGTGTGGTGTTCTTAAGTATGCTTTATATACCTGTCAGGTAATGATGTGATTACAAACACATGTATACTAGTGAGTATAATTAAAAGAACCGTCTAGCAAAATCAGAGAAATATATATTGGAGGCAATGCTATGTACAGTTGTGCTCATAAGTTTACATACCCTAGCAGAATTTGTGATTTTATGGCCATTTGTCAGAGAATATGAATGATAACTCACAAACTTTTCTTTCACTCATGGTTATGTCAAACAACTGTGTTTACTCTTTTTAAATCATAATGACAACAGAAACTACCCAAATGATCCTGATCAAAAGTTTACATACCCCAGTTCTTAATACCGTGTATTGCCCCCTTCAACATCAATGACAGCTTGAAGTCTTTTGTGGTAGTTGTGGATGAGGCTCTTTATTTTCTCAGATGGTAAAGTTGCCCATTCTTCTTGGCAAAAAGCCTCCAGTTCCTGTAAATTCTTGGGCTGTCTTGCATGAACTGCACGTTTGAGATCTCCCCAGAGTGGCTCAATGATATTGAGATCAGGAGACTGAGATGGCCACTCCTGAACCTTCACTTTATTCTGCTGTAGCCAATGACAGGTCGACTTGGCCTTGTGTTTTGGATCATTGTCATGTTGGAACGTCCAAGTACGTTCCATGCGCAGCTTCCGGGCTGATGAGTGCAAATTGTCCTCCAGTATTTTCTGATAACATGCGGCTTTCATCTTGCCATCAATTTTGACCAAGTTTCCAGTGCCTTTGTAGCTCACACATCCCCAAAACATCAGCGATCCACCTCCGTTTTTCACAGTAGGAATGGTGTACCTTTCATCATAGGCCTCTCCAAATGTAACGTTTATGGTTGTGGCCAAAAAGTTAAATTTTGATCTCATCACTCCAAATGACTTTGTTCCAGAAGTTTTGAGGGTTGTCTCTGTGCTGTTTGGAGTATTGTAAGCAGGATGCTTTATGGCATTTGCGTAGTAATGGCTTTCTTCTGGCGACTCAACCATGCAACCCATTTTTCTTCAAATGCCTCCTTATTGTGCATCTTGAAACAATTACACCACTTTTTTTCAGAGAGTCCTGTATTTCAGCTGAAGTTATTTGTGGATTTTTCTTTGCATCCCGAACAATTTTCCTGGCAGTTGTGGCTGAAATTTTTGTTGGTCTACCTGATTGTGATTTGGTTTCCACAGAATCCCTCATTTTCCACTTCTTAGTTAGAGTTTGAACACTGCTGATTGGCATTCTCAATTGCTTGGATATCTTTTTATATCCCTGTCCTGTTTTATACAGTTCAATTACCTTTTCCTGCAGATCCTTTGACAATTCTTTTGCTTTCCCCATGACTCAGAATCCAGACACGTCAGTGCAGCACTGGATGAAAGATGCAAGGGTCTTTCAGGAGTCCAGAAACTCACTGACTTTTTATACACACACCCTAATTACAAGCAAACAGATCAGTGGCGTAAGTTCGTCCCAGTCACCCGGAGGCATGATAAATGTTGGTGCCCCCCTACATATACACTCACATACCATATGTAACTATCCGGCACTCAGGGTGAACAGTAGTAGCGTGCTCAGGTACCTTTCCCAATAGTAATATACATACACATACAAAGTGGATGCACTCCAAGTCAGTCATTACAATAAAACAGACACCAGCATACCATTATAGTACACCTACAGTGCTCCCTCACCCGCCAGCAGGTCTCGGTGGAGATGCTTTGGCGCAGTGGTGTGCCGATATATATAAAAAAACACACAAACACCTCGTTCACTTAAAAACACACACGCCTCTTTCACTTAAACACACACACACCGCTTTCACTTAAACACACACACACCGCTTTCACTTACACACAGGCCTTTCACTTACACATGGCTCTTTCACTCACACATACACACCTCCTTCACTTAAAAACACACACACACACATACACACACACCACTTTCACTTAAACACACACATGCCTCTCACTTACACACGCGCGCCTCTCACTTACACACACATGCCTCTCACTTACACACACATGCCTCTCACTTACACACACACACATGCTTCTCACACACACATTCAGAAACTGACACCCCTCCATATATTTGTACGGTAGCGTGTACCCAGACCATGTGTGTGCTCTGTACATAGTCCTGTAGAATGCTCAAATGCCCCTTTAATCCTTGCCTCTCACACACATGCCTCTCACTTACACACACACACTCACACACACACACGCCTCACACACACACATGCCTCACACTTACACATGCCTCTTTTACTTGAACACACAACTTTCTTTAAAAACACACACACACACACCTCACTTAAAAACATGCACACACAAAACACAGTGCTTCCAACATTTATTAAAGCTTGAGGCAAGTGCTGCCAGTGCCTACCTTTGGCTATCATCAGCCTGATGGAGGAACAGAGAGCTTCCCTCGGCTGGCTTGCTTAACTGGAAGGGCCCGGGAGGAGCTGCGCTCTGGAGCTCCCCCTAGCTGCAGCCAGTGCCAGCTCTCTGTATATACAGGAGGCAGCTTCCGTGCCACTGACACAGCTCCTCCGTCTGTAAAAATCATTAAAAAAACAATTATCAACGGCAGTGGCTGAACTAGAGAATGGTGGGCCCAGGTGCAACAATATACATTGGGCCCCCCTCCTATATTATAAATAGGTGAAGCGCATCACCCAGAAAATTGAGTTTTGCCTCACTGAGAAGGGTGTCGCCATACAATAGTACTCTAAAGTTACGTTGCGCCACACAGTAGAGATCCTTATACACGTTACGCCACACAGTAGAGAGCATTATACACGTTACGTCACACAGTAGAGAGGCTTATACACGTTACGTCACACAGTAGAGAGGCTTATACACGTTACGTCACACAGTAGAGAGGCTTATACATGGTACGTCACACAGTAGAGAGCCTTATACATGTTACGCCACACAGTAGAGATCCTTATACACGTTACGCCACACAGTAGAGAGCATTATACACGTTACGTCACACAGTAGAGAGGCTTATACACGATACGTCACACAGTAGAGAGGCTTATACACGGTACGTCACACAGTAGAGAGCCTTATACATGTTACGCCACACAGTAGAGATCCTTATACACGTTACGCCACACAGTAGAGAGCATTATACACGTTACGTCACACAGTAGAGAGGCTTATACACGTTACGTCACACAGTAGAGAGGCTTATACACAGTACGTCACACAGTAGAGAGCCTTATACACGTTACGCCACACAGTAGAGATCCTTATACATGTTACGCCACACAGTAGAGAGCATTATACACGTTACGCCACACAGTAGAGAGCATTATACACGTTACGTCACACAGTAGAGAAGCTTATACACGTTACGTCACACAGTAGAGAGCCTTATACATGTTACGCCACACAGTAGAGAGCCTTATACATGTTACGCCACACAGTAGAGAGCATTATACACGTTACGTCACACAGTAGAGAGGCTTATACACGTTACGTCACACAGTAGAGAGGCTTATACACGGTACGTCACACAGTAGAGAGCCTTATACATGTTACGC
Source organism: Pseudophryne corroboree (assembly GCF_028390025.1). Lineage (NCBI taxonomy): Eukaryota > Metazoa > Chordata > Amphibia > Anura > Myobatrachidae > Pseudophryne > Pseudophryne corroboree. The sequence continues at coordinate 472,123,194 of NC_086444.1, forward strand.
CACACAGTAGAGATCCTTATACACGTTACGTCACACAGTAGAGAGCCTTATACACGTTACGTCACACAGTAGAGAGCATTATACACGTTACGTCACCCAGTAGAGAGCCTTATACACGTTACGTCACACAGTTGAGAGCCTTATACACGTTACGTCACACAGTAGAGATCCTTATACACGTTACGTCACACAGTAGAGAGCCTTATACACGTTACGTCACACAGTAGAGAGCATTATACACGTTACGTCACCCAGTAGAGAGCCTTATACACGTTACGTCACACAGTTGAGAGCCTTATACACGTTACGCCAGTGTCTACCTGATGTGCACACCAACATTAACTACGAGGAATGTGAGCTAGATAGGAACAGATGTAGCCAGCCTCATTTTTGCCGTGATGCGCTGGTATGGGCGTACGCATTGCGACAAGCTTCAGTGAACGCTGTGCTGCGCTAAGTCGCAGCCGACGTTCTCTCTATAGCGCACGCACAATTTATAGACATGGGAACACTAGTCGTGAGTGTGGCTACATCTGTAGATATGGATATACAGTATACTGTATATACACACATAGTAAACACACACACATCAAAATACATATACACACACACATCCATAGCAAAAACATACAAATACACACACACACACACTACTAAACATAGCAAAACACATATATACATACACAAACACACACCCATAGCAAAAAAATACAGTATACATACACCAATAGCAAAATACATACACACCCCCATAGCAAAACCACAAACATACATCCTTAGCAAAACACATACACCCATAGCAAAACACACACATAGCTAAATACATACACACATAGCCAGCATTTGCATGTGTGTATAACATACTTTGTACCTCCTGGCTCCTGTAAGGCTCCTCACTGCGGCTGAGCCGATGTCTCCCAGTCCTCACTCTCCACACACACTGCTGCCGTAACTGTCCCTCCTCCCTCCCCCTTCTCCCAGCATGCAGCGGTGGAAGAGACCAGGAGTCTGGAGGAAGCTGCAGCAGCGTGGTGCCGAGATGAAGGGTGATGAGCTCACACTTCTCACTTGCTGGCACTGTGCGCTCACGTCCAGGGCGGCTTCCTCCTGTGTCAAGGTCTGCAGCACAGCGGCGGCAGCGTGTAATGAGTCAGTGTGACTCATTACACTGCTGCTGGCTGTGGGCCCCTTCTTAGCACTGAGCCTCGGTGCATTGCACCGCTAGCACAGGCGCAAGTTCCGCCGCTGAGCAGCGGCGATCAGGCAGCGGGAAACAGTGGAGGAGATGTGCCCCCTGCAGGTCAGGAGCCCGGTGGCAGCCGACTCCACTGCCTCCCACAGTTCCGCCCCTGAAACAGATCACAGGTGAGGATGGTTACCTTTAGTAGCCATTCAAACCCGTTTGTGTCAACTTGTATGCATGTTATCAGGCCAAAATCTCCAGGGTATGTAAACTTTTGATCAGGGTCATTTGGGTAGTTTCTGTTGTCATTATGATTTAAAAAGAGTAAACATAGTTGTTTGACAATAAGTGGCTTCACCCAACCACTAACCTTGAGTGAAAGAAAAGTTTCTGAGTTATCATTCATATTCTCTGACAAATGGCCAGAAAATCACAAATTCTGCTAGGGTATGTAAACTTATGAGCACAACTGTGTGTGTGTGTGTGTGTGTGTGTGTGTGTGTGTGTGTGTGTGTGTGTGTGTGTGTGTGTGTGTGTGTGTGTGTGTATATATATATTATATATATACATAATCTCACCCATCTCTCACGGGGTATAGTCTGCCCTCTGGCCACACCCTGCGTCAGTCTCGGGACAGACAATAGCACATTGTTCTATAGATCTACACACCCATTTCTCATACACATTGACACGCATTTTCCTTCTCATACACACAGACTAATAATACCAAAATAAGTATAATTTGATATCAAACTTGGTGCTGTAAATCCTTATCTGAAGCAACACATGTCTTGTAAGCCGATTTTGGCCCTCATTCAGAGTTGATCGCTCACTAGCAGAATTTAGCAGCATTGCAAACGCTAGGCCGCCGCCCTCTGGGAGTGTATCTTAGTTTAGCAGAATAGCGAACAAAAGATTAGCAGAACTGCTACTAAATAATTCCCTGCAGTTTCTGAGTAGCTCCAGACCTTCTCCTAGACTGCGATCACCTCAGTCTGTTTAGTTCCTGGTTTGACGTCACAAACACGCCCTGCGTTCGGCCAGCCACTCCCCCGTTTCTCCAGCCACTCCTGCGTTTTTACCTGGCACGCCTGCGTTTTTAGCACACTCCCTGAAAACGGCCAGTTTCTGCCCAGAAACACCAACTTCCTGTCAATCACACTACGATCACTCGAGCGATGAAAAAACGTTGCTCGCCCTTGGGTAAATCTACAAAGTTTTGTGTGAAAGTACTTTGCGCATGCGCATGCGCATTTTTGCCGTTTTTTCACTTGATCGCTGCACTGCGAAAATCGGCAGCGAGCGAACAACTCGAAATGACCACCTTTGTTAGATCAGACATGGATAATTAAAAAAACACACACAAAAAAAATATAAATTTTAGCTTAAGTTTATATAAACATTATATTAACTTTATATAAAGTGGGCAGGACATTATATAAAGTGGGCGGAGAAACGGTCACTACCAATTAGCAAATTTTTATGTGATAAAAAAGTGCTCCCTATACTACTTACACATCTTATTTATACAGGTAAGCACCAGCAAGACCTTTTAGTATTTTGTTTTTTGTTTGTTTTCATTGCACTATCCTGCACATCCTTTTAACAAGCGACTTTCCACCAGACAAGACGCTGACACAGTTGTATGAAAGAAATGCAGACCGTTTACATCCACAGCATAGTAAACAGACTTTTTCACAGCAAGTTCAATGGGTACCTTAATTAGGCACCAGTTCACAAACAGAAAAAGGGGTGTGCTCTCTCTACAATGGCGCTGGTCTCTCTTACGGTCACCTATGTATGTGGATAATACCAAGGTGTGAAAGTGTATGTTGAAACACACTGGTATGGTAAATAAAATGGAATTTAATACAATACTAGCATACAATGTCTAAAAACAAACCATACATAAAAAAACAAGTGGACTAGGAACAGGCCATGGGGGGAATGTGATCCTACCGATGCAGGTGGAGGAGCCGCAGGTGTCAAATAAAGGCAGGGTACCCCGGGAAATACCCTGCTGGTGGCTCCTCTGATCGAATTCCCTTCCAGGCAATCAGGAAAACAGTCCGCCAAATGTCCAGGGGGTGGGCAGCGCCACATGGTATCTCCAACGCGTTTCGGGACAGCCTAGTCCCTTCTTCAAGGCAAGATACCTTTGTGGCTTGATGGGGATCCTTTTCAATGTCTTTTAGCCAGTGAAAAACGGCCGAAAATGGCGGGAAAAGGTAACTTCCTGTCCAGACCGGAGGTGACGTTTGCGGTCCATTCAAAGGATGTTTTGACCGGAAATGATGTCAGAAATGCGTTCCACAGTGTCCATTGCTCTCTCCTGAGAAGATATCAGCTTCTATGAGTGGGAAAAGTGGTGGACAATCGTTCTTGATGGTCATTAGACAGCATTTTGATTGTTTCCAATACAAATAAACAGAAATTATAACCAGAATTAATATTCAAATATGTCCCATGATGTCCTTTATTAGCTTGAAGGAGAGGTAAACTTATATAGATGTCCGGTGAAAGGGATGGATCACAGTTCTTTCGTAGTGGTCGTAGAATGGCATTCTCATGTAGAAACAATGTAGTTCCCCATTGTCATGGAAAAAAAGGAAATACAACAATAAATGAATAATGGGAATAAATGATTCTAAGTAAGGTATACACCTGAAAAAAGGGCCGTTAAGCATGACTAAGTGGTGATGGATAGAAGATGTGGCTGGTATGATGTTAAAGAAACCATTTGATTTCAAAGTCTTGATTAAGACCATCGGGGGAAAGCGTTTGTAAATTGAATATCATCCTCATTTCTGTTTTTGCTAGGTTGGCTTCTAGATTCCTATCTTTCCATGTGGACCTGATATTCCGGAGACCTACAAAGTAGGCAATTGAATTGGTGGAACACTGATGTTCCTTCCAGAAGTGGTCTGAGAGGTGGTGGGTGGCAAGGCCTTTACGGATGTTGCGCAAATGTTCCCCTCTGTGTGTTTTCAAGGCCCTTGAAGTTCTACCCACATAGGATTTACCGCATTTGCATATGATGAGGTAGATGACACTGGAAGTATTGCATGTGATGAAGTCATGAATCTTCAATTTATTACCATTAATGATAACTTCTGTGTATTTAGTTTTCTCCGTTTTGATGCTTCTGCACCCCACACATAGACCGCATCTGTGAAAGCCAGCAGTTCTTATCGGATTGGTGTTTTTCACAGGTAGGGCACTTCGTACCAGTTTGCTCTTTAGATTGGCCGCCTTACGGTATATGAACTTAGGTTTGCTGGGAAGAATGTTTCTTAATATCGGGTCTCCTTGGAGGATGTGCCAATGTTTGTGAATGATTCTTTCAAAATATTTGTAATTTGAGTTGAAGCCTGTGAGAAAGGCCCATTGACTTTCTGATGTGGATTCCTTTTTGGTCTTCTTCTGGTCTTAAATGAGCGGTTCTCTTTCACTGGATTTGATTTCTTGAGCCGTTTTTTCAATCTTTTCGGAATGGTATCCTTTCTTTAGGAAGATGTTCTTCAGATGATCAATTTGTGTTTCACATTCCATTTGTTCACTGCAATTCCTTCTTATACGGATGAATTGACTCTTTGGTATCCCTTGGAGCCAGTTCTGATGGTGTTCACTATCTGTAGATATATAATTTTGTGTGTCCGTGGTTTTATGGAAAGTTTGGTATGAATGATTCCATCTTTAATATATATGGAGAGATCTAGGAAATTCACTTAATTCTGATTTATAGTGAAGACAAAGTTGAGATTAACTGAATTCTCATTAAGATTATGGCAAAAAGTCTCCAAATCGTCTATACTTCCATTCCAAAAGAACAGGATGTCGTCAATGTAGCGACTCCAATGTCGTAGTTTTGTGCCCCAAGTTATGCTGGAATAGATGGTAGAGGATTCCCAATAGGCCATGAACAAATTGGCATAACTTGGGGCAAAGCGAGTACCCATGGCTGTACCTTTGCGTTGCAGGTAATATTCGCCATTAAAGAAAAAGAAGTTGTTGTTAAGAATTAATTCAATGGCTTCTAGGATAAAGGATTTCCTTACTTGGCTTTCCTCAGTCTGGTCTAAGAACCACGAAACCGCTTTGATACCATCAGTGTGATCGATCACTGTGTAGAGCGATGATACATCGGCGGTGATGAGATAACAGTTGGATTCCCATTTCATCTCCTGTATCCTTCTAATCGCATCCCTGGTGTCCTTCAGGAATGATGGTGTTTTTCTTACTATGGGTTGTAAGAAATGGTCAATCATAGCCGACAAATTGGCAGTCAAGCTGCCAGTTCCAGGGATGATTGGACGACCTGGGGGGGCAGTTAGACTTTTATGCACTTTTGACAGGATGTAAATAGTAGAAGTCACTGGATTGTCGTGGTTCTTAGACCAGACTGAGGAAAGCCAAGTAAGGAAATCCTTCATCCTAGAAGCCATTGAATTCATTCTTAACAACAACTTCTTGAATGAGAATTCAGTTAATCTCAACTTTGTCTTCACTATAAAGCAGAATGAAGTGAATTTCCTAGATCTCTCCATATATATTAAAGATGGAATCATTCATACCAAAACTTTCCATAAAACCACGGACACACAAAATTATATATCTACAGATAGTGTACACCATCACAACTGGCTCCAAGGGATACCAAAGAGTCAATTCATCCGTATAAGAAGGAATTGCAGTGAACAAATGGAATGTGAAACACAAATTGATCATCTGAAGAACATCTTCCTAAAGAAAGGATACCATTTCGAAAAGATTGAAAAAACAGCTCAAGAAATCAAATCCAGTGAAAGAGAACCGCTCATTCAAGACCAGAAGAAGACCAAAAAGGAATCCACATCAGAAAGTCAATGGGCCTTTCTCACAGGCTTCAACTCAGATTACAAATATTTTGAAAGAATCATTCACAAACATTGGCACATCCTCCAAGGAGACCCGATATTAAGAAACATTCTTCCCAGCAAACCTAAGTTCATATACCGTAAGGCGGCCAATCTAAAGAGCAAACTGGTACGAAGTGCCCTACCTGTGAAAAACACCAATCCGATAAGAACTGCTGGCTTTCACAGATGCGGTCTATGTGTGGGGTGCAGAAGCATCAAAACGGAGAAAACTAAATACACAGAAGTTATCATTAATGGTAATAAATTGAAGATTCATGACTTCATCACATGCAATACTTCCAGTGTCATCTACCTCATCATGTGCAAATGCGGTAAATCCTATGTGGGTAGAACTTCAAGGGCCTTGAAAACACGCAGAGGGGAACATTTGCGAAACATCCGTAAAGGCCTTGCCACCCACCACCTCTCAGACCACTTCTGGAAGGAACATCAGTGTTCCACCAATTCAATTGCCTACTTTGTAGGTCTCCGGAATATCAGGTCCACATGGAAAGATAGGAATCTAGAAGCCAACCTAGCAAAAGCAGAAATGATGATGATATTGAATTTACAAACGCTTTCCCCCAATGGTCTTAATCAAGACTTTGAAATCAAATGGTTTCTTTAACATCATACCAGCCACATCTTCTATCCATCACCACTTAGTCATGCTTAACGGCCCTTTTTTCAGGTGTATACCTTACTTAGAATCATTTATTCCCATTATTCATTTATTGTTGTATTTCCTTTTTTTCATGTCAATGGGGAACTACATTGTTTCTACATGAGAATGCCACTCTACGACCACTACGAAAGAACTATGATCCATCCCTTTCACCGGACATCTATATAAGTTTACCTCTCCTTCAAGCTAATAAAGGACATCATGGGACATATTTGAATATTAATTCCGGTTATAATTTCTGTTTATTTGTATTGGAAACAATCAAAATGCTGTCTAATGACCATCAAGAACGATTGTCCACCACTTTTCCCACTCATAGAAGCTGATATCTTCTCAGGAGAGAGCAATGGACACTGTGGAACGCATTTCTGACATCATTTCCGGTCAAAACATCCTTTGAATGGACCGCAAACGTCACTTCCGGTCTGGACAGGAAGTTACATTTTCCCGCCATTTTCGGCCGTTTTTCACTGGATAAAAGACATTTAAAAGGATCCCCATCAAGCCATAAAGGTTTCTTGCCTTGAAGAAGGGACTAGGCTGTCCCAAAACGCGTTGGAGATACCATGTGGCGCTGCCCACCCCCTGGACATTTGGCGGACTGTTTTCCTGATTGCCTGGAAGGGAATTCGATCAGAGGAGCCACCAGCAGGGTATTTCCGGGGGTACCCTGCCTTTATTTGACACCTGCGGCTCCTCCACCTGCATCGGTAGGATCACATTCCCCCCATGGCCTGTTCCTAGTCCACTTGTTTTTTTATGTATGGTTTGTTTTTAGACATTGTATGCTAGTATTGTATTAAATTCCATTTTATTTACCATACCAGTGTGTTTCAACATACACTTTCACACCTTGGTATTATCCACATACATAGGTGACCGTAAGAGAGACCAGCGCCATTGTAGAGAGAGCACACCCCCTATTTCATTTTTCACTTTTGTACTGAGCCCTTAGGGAGCTCTGGCACTCTCCACATGGCACTCTCCACATGGCCAGCTGTCTCAGTCCTATACAGCGCAGACTTGCTACTCCCGCCCTCCAGTTTGCACCAGTTCACAAACAGCATGTACACAATCTCAGGCTCCCTGGGGGTGATTCCGAGTTGTTCGCAATTTTCTTCGTTCGCACAACATATTCGCAATTTTGCGAACACGTTGCACAATAGCGAATAACCGCCCCCAACGTATTTTTGCTATTTCGTACGCAGTATTACACAAAGTAGGCGTATGCCAAATGACACCGCACTAATGCGTACCCATCGCAATTTCACAAACCTCATCGTAAAAATCCTAACTCCTCGTAAATTTACATTCCTCTTAAAAATGCTCACGCTTTTGCGGAAAAATGGGTTTTTTTTCCAAGTTATATTACACCTTTCAATTCAAACTCAACAACCATTCCTCAATTACGAATCTAATTAGTGTAATGAATGATTGTGGTCATGACCAATTAAGTCTTCAAAGAATACCTACAGAACACTTTGTAGGCATAATTGGCCATTACCATGTTTGTTTTTAAGTAAGTGAAATAGATGTGTAAACTGTGCCTGGGCTAATGTTAAATAGCATATTTTATTGTGGAGGTGTAGTGTATGAATATATGTGTTTACATGTTTTTCTAAACAAAAAGCTCCTGACATAATTTGTTTGTTTGTAAATAATAAGATTAATAATCGGAAGTTTGATATGTGTTTTTTGTAAGGTAACCAATTTCTCCTAGGCAATATGCTGTTCCTTTATTGCATTAAAAAACACAACAATGGCTTAACTGAAAAATATTTTTTTTTTTTTTTTTTTTTCATTTTTTAACATTCATTTTTTATTTTATTTTAACATATAACAAAAATAGGGCAAATTTAACAACATTTTTGGAGCCGTTCCACATCGGCCATCATGGCCTGCATATGGGCCTTTAAGCTGCCAAGGATGCCAGGCAGGCTTGTGGGATCTCCAACTGCACCATCTGAAATGCAAAGCAAAAATAAAATGTGAAAAATTACTCACATTACCTATTACACAAGCAAGCCACAAAGCACACTTTAATGGCAAAGGGACTACATCATGGATGTTTGAATGTTAAAACAGTACCATACCAACACACACGCATGCTCAGCAATGTTTGTTATTGTTAATTTAAAAAATTAAAAAGTGTACCACACCATGATGTACATTTACGAAGATGGGAGTTCTATTTCAGATGGGACGTTGCCCATAGCAACCAATCAGATTACACATATCTTCTAGAAGGTGCTAAATAAATGAGAAGTTGAATCTGATTGGTTGCTATGGGCAACATCCCATCTGGAATAAAACTCCCATTTTAGTAAATGTAACCCCATGCTGGGATTAATTCACATCTGGAGTGAAGCAGACTTGTATTTTTTGGTGTTTGCCCTGCATCATCACACTGCATATCAACATCTTCAGAAGGACAACATATCCTAGCATGCCCACACTCCCTGAAAGCCTGCCTTACTACATAAGGTGAAACATGTTTTTTTAACTAAAAAAAAATCATTTTTTGAGTGTAACTTTCACAACACAAATCATTGTGTCCTTAGCCTGGCTAACAAAGTGAAGCATGCGAGTTGAATGTGCAAATATTAGGAATACCCAGTGTAAAAGAACAACAACATACTAAACTTCACTCAGGTCTAACTTCACTGGCAACCTAGCACATATAAACCCTGTTGTCCTGGCAACCCTGTCGACCTAATGAGTGTTGACCTAGAGTGGACACCCTAAACATTGCAGACATAGACACTGTAAATCTAATGATACTCACACAAATGTAAATGCAACATCCATACCATGATGAAGAAAACAAACATTTTTCCTTGGGCCAAGATTGGCCACAGTACAACACTGCATGTATTGGAATTTGAAGTTAAAGCAGGTAACAAATACATTTAAATGTGTTAACACTTACTCTCATCAGCCACATGCGCAGCACCCTCAACAGCCTCAGGGGCTTCTGCTGCCCATTCACTGGGTGGGGAAGGAGGCTGGATGGGGGAAGGAGGCTGGATGGGGGAAGGAGGAGGGATTGGGGAAGGAGGAGGGATTGGGGAAGGAGGATGGAATGGGGAGTTGTTTACAGAGGGTGGGTCTGATTGAGAGGGGGAGGGGGGGCAGATAGGGTGTTTGGGCCACAGAGTGGGAGGGGGCCAGAGAGGGGGAATGGGAAAGAGAGGGGGAGGTGGGCGGAGTGGTGGTTTGGCCTTCAGAGGGGGAGGGGGACAGAGAGGGGTATTGGTAAAGAGAGGGGGAGGGGGACAGAGAGGGGTATTGGTAAAGAGAGGGGGAGGGGGGCTGAGAAGGGGATTGGGAAGGAGAGGGGGATTGGGCGACAGAAGGGGAGGGGGGCTGAGAAGGGGATTGGGAAGGAGAGGGGGATTGGGCGACAGAAGGGGAGGGGGCTGAGAAGGGGATTGGGAAGGAGAGGGGGATTGGGCGACAGTAGGGGAGGGGGGCTGAGAAGGGGATTGGGCGACAGAAGGGGAGGGGGGCTGAGAAGGGGATTGGGAAGGAGAGGGGGATTGGGCGACAGAAGGGGAGGGGGCTGAGAAGGGGATTGGGAAGGAGAGGGGGATTGGGCGACAGTAGGGGAGGGGGGCTGAGAAGGGGATTGGGAAGGAGAGGGGGATTGGGCGACAGAAGGGGAGGGGGGCTGAGAAGGGGATTGGGAAGGAGAGGGGGATTGGGCGACAGAAGGGGAGGGGGGCTGAGAAGGGGATTGGGAAGGGCTTTCTGCAGCAGCTTGCCGTTGTGTTCGCCCTAGAATGACATAGGTAATATTTAGGTTGTTGGTTTAAAAATTATAACAACAGTATTTTTCAATTACACTGTTCTGTCCCATGTTAAAGACACAGGGGTAAAATTTATCATTTTTGAATTTTTAAAAAACTGGTGATATTGCCCATAGCAACCAATCAGATTCTACGTAACATTTATTAGGCTGCTTCTAGAAGATAATATATTTAATCTGATTGGTTGCTATAGGCAACATCACCAGTTCTAAAAAGCTCCCACCTTAGTAAATTTACCCCACAGAGCAAGTTATTAGGGTTCAGTTGACAGCTTGTGTAGCAACTCAGTACAACATTCACTTTTTCAGAAGCACTTTGCTACACAGTCAGTACTGCTTGCCCTAACCACACACACTGTGTCATGTTTGTTCTACAATAGTTCATTGTCAGTGTGCTAATTTTCACACTATATAATTTAGTGAAAATATGCAAGTTTTGCATTACAAATTTCTGCTAACAATCTCAGTGTTATTTAATGTAATATGACACTTACTGCGCCTACGTCTAGTGCGGATTTGTTGGCGGAGCTCCGCCAACAGGTCCGGTGTGCGACGGCGGAGGTCGCTCCAGCGCCTATCAAGCTGGATTATGGAGCTTGTGGACCGGGTGCGGCTGCGGAGTATGCGGCGGACCTCCGCGTAGGCCTCACGCTTTATCCTACTGGGGATAAAGGGGGCTGCACGGCCTACGTGGCGGTCCATCACCGCGACCAACACGCGCAGCTCACGGTGGCTAAATGCTGCTGCGCGCATGGTGCCAATGGCGTTTTCCATATATGGGCTTATATTTATAGTGTGTGGTGGCATGTGATTGGTTGTAAATTTATGGTGTCATCTAATAAACTTTATTGATGTGTGCATTGCTGTGAAGGACAGTGGGTACAGTTCACAATAGCGGTAATTCGCAGCCGCGGAAGAACAAAAAACACAATACATACACTCACAATTACACTCACACACACTCACATACACACACACTTACAGAAAAGTAATTGGTACAATCTGTGTACTCACCACATTTGTCAATAACAATCAGCTGCACAAAGTCACCAAGTTTACGACATTTAGGATCATATGTTGTGTAATTTGTAATGTAAACAGATGCACAAGCCAAAACCAAAAAAAAACACAAAAAACTGTTTTTGAACCATACATACTTGCTGTGTTAATAGGCTAATTTAGTAATACAAACAAAAGTAAACTCACATAAAATAAGCACTACACAACACAACATTAAAACATTTGCTAACAAACAAATGCACATTTGTCTGCAATATACTGAAACAAAATCTCACTCTGCAAAGTTTGACCAAACACGACCACCTTCTCTGAAAAACCACAAACCTCCATCTGCCATCATACACCCACTCACACAGGCTGCAATCCAGGCTCTTAAATAGGCTGTACAATTACTGGAAGAATTAGTATAATTGACACCTGTGTGAATTACCGCACTGGACACGCAGCTATAAATAGCTACACACCTGTGCGAACACACATGCCACCAGCAACATGGCTACTCGTGAGCAGTTGGCAGCAGAGATGGACCGCGTGCACCAGCAGATGTCCGCTTTGACACATAGGCGCCTAGCGTTAAGGAGGCAGATGATGGAATCCGCAGGTGCGGATTCTGAAGTAGCAGGACCCAGTACTAGAGACATTCCATCTTCTGATACCCAGCAGTTAGGAGTGGATACCCTGCCAGACATACATACTGGGGGAACTGAGGAAGATTCTGCAATACCCTCACAAACACAAACTACACAGGCAGCTAGTGAAGAGGAAGATGGTGAGGAGGGACAGGACGAAAGGCTACTTCTAAGAAGAAAAAAAAGGCAGCCCGCCTTCACTAAGAGGGAGTTACGTGTTTTGGTCACACAGGCCATGGCAAAAATACATAGAGGACCAAAAAACATGGGTGCTGCAACCAAAGATAGAATCTGGAGGGACATCACTGATTCTGTTAATGAAGTCGGCTCAATAGTCCGAACATCACAGGAAGTTCGAAGACGGTAAGTGTATATTGCCAGTCCATTTTCTGTGCCAAGTATTCTTAAAAAGTTAGATGTGATGTTGCCTATAGCAAACAAATGCATAACATGTGTACTATATATTATAGCAGGTATTCATAATTTTTCTCTACCTTGCCCCTATTTTTACCCACATATGTAGTTGGGCCGACTTCAAATCCCGCCTGAAGGGCAAGAGGTCTGCGGAGTGGAATGCCTCGAGGGCAACAGGGGGAGGTCCAGCTGCCACTGTGGAGTACACAGAACTTGAGGAGATGGCGATGGACTGTGTCAGTTACGAGGAGGGGGTAGGGGTGTCTCATATGGACACGGACCTGCCTGAAATACTGATAACACATGACTTGCCAGGTAAGTTTACACACATATTCCTAAACAACTAATTTAGTGGATCCAAAAGTCTCATGTTTAAGTGTAAAACTCTTTCTCCACTCTTTCTTCTATTTCCTTTGAACATAACACAGCACAGGTGGATGATCAGCTAGAGTCAGAGGAGGGTTATGTGGCTGAGGCTGAGGTGGAGGGACCTAGTGTCTCTGGCACTGTGGGAGCACAAATCCCACCCATCCAGATTCCAACTGGACCCCCCACCCATCCCTCTGCTATCCCGGACATCCTGTCTCAAATAGCAAGGTATGGTGAGAGCCTGAATGCTTTTCAAGACAGGATGATCCGGGAGGTTAGCCAGATACCTGTCCGGCTCACTGAGCACAGAACCAGTGTGGAGCAAGGTGTAGCTCAACTCTGCCAAGGTCTGGCAGAGATCAGGCAGGGCCAAGAGCAACTCGCCTCCTCCTTCAAAGACGTAGCAAAATCCATCTTGCAAGGGCTCCAGGACATCGCTGTCTCCCTTGCCCACAGTGGCAGAGAGCCAGCCACATCTGCTCCCTCCCCTCCCTCTGCCCATGAAGAACATCCCACTGGGCAGGGCCCTCGAAGGTCGCTTCGCAGACAGAGCCATGAAGAACTTCATCAGGCGGGGAAAAAGAAGAGAAAGTGATGTCTCTCCAGATGGGCAGCACCCATGTTTTTCATGTTGCCTCAATGTATTTTTTGTGTGGCCAGAATGGAGAACTCCCTCAAAGTGAAAGGATCTATTTCTGTTTCTGTATATTGTAGCCTGTGAGGTTTTTTTCCTGTACACCAGAGCCATCTTCCTTTTCCTAGCGTGCTGTGTATTGTTGTGTTTGTGTATTGGTTCCAGAATCTAACTCAGTTCCCCTAAAAATTATGTCTGGCTGGGTGTTCACAACATATATATTTTTTTCTTTAAAATTGAAATTTTGTCAGTAGATGGTGTTTCCCTAGGACTGGGTTCTGCTATGTGATTTGTGTCAGTGGCATCTGCTTGCTGCTATGTCCATCTTTGTCTGTGATGCTCACCTGTAGCCATGTTGTTTTGCCCAATGAATATATTTTTTGAGTAAAAAAATATTGAAATTATTTTTGTTTGTGTACTTTATTAAAGTTAATGCATTATGTACAACTTAGCCCAGTAAAGTTTAGCATGGCATATAGACATTTGTGGAACAAGGGAACAATCCAAATATTCATACAAACATTGCATCTTTCAAAATGCAACAGGTATGCCTTGCACAACACTTTACTGGCCATATAAAAATAGTATTTACAAATAGGTTCTTGGGTTACTAGGGGCAACATGACATAATATCAAACATTGACAGATATTCCCACCAAAGTTAAACATTTATAAAAAAAAAAAAAAGTGTAGGCTGCATTATGTTGCTCATGATATTTGTTATGTACAAAGGAATATTTTTATGTCGTTTAGATTTTGCTGATGTAGTTTTTACGTTTGGTTATTTCCAATTGTTTGCATTTGGTAGTATTTATGTCAAAATTAAAACATGCATTTAACATCAATGTTTAGTTAATAACTAAAACAAATCATGCCTTATTTGGCAGCGTATGCAAAAAAATGTCTATACAGCTGGAGATGATTTCTCAAACTGTATAACCTGGCGCTTTATATGATTAGATTAATAAATTAAGAAAAATTTCAAAAAAGTATAAAAGCTAAGGAGCTGCTGAGCAAAAACAGCTGGTTAGACTGAAAGAATATAAATACAACAAAAGAGAGATATGCTCTGCGCTCCAAATTTATTGGTAATTAATTAAATAATAAATTAGTTAATCAAGTGCAGTCTAGCAGGGTGAATAATTGACTCAATGCAACTATTTTATGTCACAAAAGTTTATATCAAATTGTCAAACTCAACGAATACAAAGAATCGGTTTACACAGAAAACATATTAAAAAGACACATATATCCTATCTTTATAATGTGCACATTAATTATTTATTATTTGGCAGCGTGTCAGATTTATAGGTGCTAACAACAAAAATGTAATGTGTCCACACAATTGCTGTTTGCAGTATTTCAGAAGAGCAGTGTTTGGAAAGTAATTGGACAACAGATGAATGGAATTTCTAATTAACTGCTAATAATTGCAGACACACTTGTAACAGTACTTCGCAAATGCAGAGTAACTGCAGACCTACTCCTATGCTGCGTCAAGATAGCGAACATTTGTTGTGTTAATTTTACCATCGGGAATGCATTTTTGCTCAAAACACGCCTACTGCTGGTTGCATACTCCCACACTAGCCGCCCACTTTCACGCCCATTTCGTTAGATAGTGAAGCCGAGCCTCTGTCACGCCTTCGTCACTCCCTGTTTTCGGTGGTGTAGTACGAGAAAAAATTCTGTTAGTAATTTTGCACAAGCGTCGTATCGCTGCCTTTGCGCCTGCGCAGTTCAGCAGTTGCGCATGCGCAGTTTGCGGATTTCCGCTGTTTGCGATGCGATGAACTGCTGCGAACAACTCGGAATGAGGGCCCCTGTCTCTAACCCACTGGCCCGCCCTTTATTGCCTGGCCACTTGTTGGCATCAGGAGCCCTGAGCCCTTGCCCTAACGAGCTTTATAAAAGTGTGGTATAGGTGTGCCTGATTGCTGGGAGTGTTTGCTCCAATACCTGGACCAGACCTGCATGGATGGGATCTCATGTATGAAATTGCATGGTATTTCAGTGTATCTACAGCAATACAATAAAATACATTTCCAACTGCCAGATAATCTTTAACACAACAATAAAGAGACATCCTGCTGTGTCCCAACACCTCCCTGGGGCTTCCTCCGGGTCCAGTCCTAAACCCAGGTTGCCTTAGCCCGAGGCACCCAAACTGTTGTACCTTGTCCTGCAAACACCAGGGGGGCTTTTGGACTGGACTGGAGCCTACGGGTGAAGCTGAGTCCTTTGGTGCACATACCTGCTTGCCAATCTCAGCAGGTGTACCCCTTTTCAGGTTGGTCTCTCTCTGAGTCCTCCTCCCCATTAACTTCATGCCACAGAGCTCTGCACCTTTTGAGGAGAGGAACCTCCTTGAAAGGGCATCCGTGTTGCAGTATAATCCTCTTGCTCTGTGCTGGACCTTGAAGCGGTACGGCTGGTGGGCAAGGAACCACTGTGTTATCCGGGCGTTGGTCTCCTTATTTAGGCACATCCATTGGAGTGGATCATGATCGGTGATTAAGGTGAACTCCCATCCCAGGAGATAGTACCTCAGAGTCTCCACTGCCCACTTGATAGCCAGGCATTCCTGCTCTACCGTGGCCTATCGCTATTCCCTAGGCAGTAGTTTCTTGATGAGGTAGAGGACTGGTTTGTCTTCCCCACCTACCTCCTGAGACAACACTGCACTGAGGCCTGTTCCTGAAGCATCCGTCTGCAGGATGAATCTTTTACCGAAGTCCAGGGCTATCAACACTGGTGCTTTACACAGGGCACTTTTTAAGTCCTTCCAGGACTCATGTACCTGGAACGTCCATACAAGCTTGTCCGGACTTTGCTTTTTCAAGCAATCAGTGAGCGGGGCTGCTCTGGTGGCAAAGTTCGGGATAAACTTGCTGTAATATCCCACCAGGCCTAAAAAAGGGCCTGAGTTGGGTTTTCTCTCAGGCCTTGGCCAGGCAGCAACCGCCTCCACCTTATTGACCTGAGGTTTGATTTGGCCCCAGCCCACCACGTACCCCAAGTAGTTAACCTCCAACATACCTATCGCACACTTCTCTGGGTTGTCTGTGAAGCCGTGGAAGCGCAGAGTCTTTAATACGGCTTCCACTTTGGCCAGATGACACTCCCATTCGTCGCTGAAGATAACAATGTCATCTAGTTACACGGCTGTGTACTTTCGGTGGGGCTGGAGGTGCTTATTCATAGCTCGCTGGAATGTGGCCGGGGCCCCATGAAGACCAAATGGCAAGCCTCGATACTGAAACAGGCCATCTGGGGTGGAAAAAGACGTTTTCGCCTTGGCAGCATCAGTAAGGGGAATCTGTCAATAGCCTTTAGTAAGGTCAAGAGTGGTCAGGTATTGGCTTTGGGCCAGTTGCTCGATCATCTCATCAATGCATGGCATAGGGTAGGCATCAAATTTAGATACTTAGTTCAACCTGCGGAAGTCGTTGCAGAACCGTAGTGCTCCAGACGGCTTGGGAACCAGCACTATGGGTTTACTCCACCCACTGGTTGACTCTTCAATAACCCCCAGGCGTAACATTTCCACCACTTCCTTGCGTACTGTGTCCATCTTTGCCTCGGGTATCCGGTACGGCCGCAGATTGACCACTACCCCCGGAAGAGTAACAATATCATGCTCGATGATCTTCGTCCTCCCTGGAATCGCAAAAAAGACATCTAAATTTCTCCTGACCATGTCTTCAGCCTGACGCATCTTGACCTCATCAAGAAATCTGTCAATTGGGACCGCGCATGCCGAGATCGTGGCCACTCTTGTAGTTGCTTTTCTTCCAAGGCTTCAGCAGATTTGTATGATAGACCTGTGTAAGCTTTCGCTTTCCCGGTTGGCTCACACGATAAGTCACTGGTCCCACAGCCTCGAACACTGTATGGCCCTTGCCAATGGGCAGAAAGCTTGCCCTCCCCTGTGGGTACCAGGACCAAGACCTTGTCTCCAGGGTTAAAACTCCATTTCTCAGCTGGGACATCATAATGACATTTCTGTCTAGACTGGGCCTGAGTCATATGGTCCCTGACCAACGGAGCTATCTGCCGGAACCGCCCATAGAGCTGGTCGACGAACTGTACTACATTTGGCTCCAGGGACGTCTGTTGTTCCCATCCCTCCTTTAGGAGGTCAAGGTTTCCCTGGGGCTGTCTGCCATACAACAGTTCAAAGGGGCTGAAGCCCGTAGAGGACTGGGGAAACTCTCGGATGGCGAACATCAGAAAAGGTAAGAGCTGGTCCCAATCCCTTTTGTCCTGGGCAACCACCCTCCTGAGCATCTGCTTGAGTGTGCAGTTAAAATGCTCCACCAAGCCACCAGTCTGGGGATGATACACTGAGGTGCGAATCTTCTTAACCCCCAGCAGCCAATATAAGTCGCTCATCATCTGGGACATAAAGGGGATCCCCTGGTCAGTGAGGCCCTCCTTGGGTATGACCAGGTGGGAGAAGATCAGCAATAGTTCTTTGGCAATGGTTGCTGTCTTCACATTTCTTAGAGGGATGGCTTCAGGGTATCGTGTGGCATAATCAAGGAGGACTAAGATATACTGATGTCCCCTTGCTGATTTTTCTACTGGCCCCACAATATCCATCCCAATCCTTTCAAAGGGAACAGAAATTATTGGAAAAGGGATGAGGGGAGCTCTGTACTAGGGCTTTGGTGCAGTACGCTGGCAGATGGGACACTCCTGACAGTACTTTGCGACCGACACTCGGATTCCTGGCCAGAAAAACCACTGCTGTATCTTCTGCAGAGTTTTCTCCTCCCCCAAATGTCCTCCCCACAACGGTGAATGGGCAGCTTCTAGGACCAGAGGCTGGTAGACATGTGCTACTATAAGCTGCTCAACTTTCTTGCCCCGTTCCTTGACAACCCAATATAGTAAATCCTGCTCTACTATGAAATAAGGGCTGCATTCCCTGGGTAAGGGCAAATACATTTTCCCATTATAAGTACAAATGTTCTGCAAAGCATTTGCGAGGTTCGGGTCTTCTCGTCCGAAATCCTGAAGCGACATGACAGTTCTCAATGTCCTTTCGTCACTCGCCTCCTCCGGATCGGTCAGCTCTTCTGGCGTAGATGTACCGACTCCACACACACACACTCGCCAGCAGTTCCGATAGGCCAGGGAAATCTTGCTCCAAGATCAAAGGATAGGGCAAGCTCAGGGTGATGGCTGCCACCAGCTGGATTGTCCACCCCCCGATGTTGCACTGGAAACCGCACTCTGGGGTACTTGCAAATGGCACCATGGATGCAGAGCACCTCAACCACAGGTAAGACTTGGTCAGCGCCTTCAGGGACCAACCCCGCAGAATTAATTTACAACTCACTCCCGGGATTGACCGTGCTGCAATCTGGAGGGTCACCTGGAAAAGGGAGGGCACAGACGAACCATTGCTTCTGACACAGCTGTTGGCTGGTTGCCCTGATTTCACTGCTCTGCACTCCATAGGCTCAGGTTATTTGGTACAGTCCTTTCAGATGTGGCCCTGTTCCTCACACTCATAGCAGACAACCGGATTGGTCTGGGCCCCCATTTCCAGAGGTTGATGGGTCCGGGGTCTTGGGGCTGGTCGAGTCTCTCGGTCTAAGGGCTTAGCCATATTCCCCAGCACAGCATATCTCTCCATTGCAGCAGCTAGGTCCTCCATATTTTGAGGGTCAGCCTGGAGAAACCACCTCTGCATGGCTCTGTCTAAGACCCGCACCCAGTGGTCTACGGCCACGGTCTCCACCACTTGGGCAGCCATCTTCCTTTCCGGCTGAAGCCAAGACCTTGCCTTTTTTAGAAATTCAGCAGGCTGGATACGAGAATTCTCTGTCAAAGTGCTGGGCTTTGCAGAACTTGGTTACGCCAATTCGACCCAGTATGGCAGCTTTAAGCTGCGAATAGGTGGATGCCTGGTCCGCTGGGAGGTCATGGTAAGTTTTCAGGGGATCTCCTGTCAAATATGGGGCCAGCTTATTCGCCCAGCTATCCTCTGGCCATCCCAGGCGTGTGGCTGCGAGCTCAAAGGTCCCCAGGTAGGCTTCCACATCGACTGAGGGACAAATCTTTTGCAGCGGCCTAGGCTCCTGGTGATGCTGTCGTAGGAGACCCACTTCATCATGAATCAGGCGCAGGGTTTCCTGCTGAGCCTGTAATTGTGTTTGGAGAAGCTGCTTCTGGGATTGTTGCCCCGCAGCCACAGTAGTTAGGGCCCTTAACAACTCCTCATTGGTAGATGGGACAGATGCACAATATATGAATCCCGCATCCCTTAACATACACCACCAAACCACAATTCAACAACAAAAAACAGAAAAAAAGTTTGTTTTTTAACTAATTGACACACACACACCCTGGCTGGTTACTAACCTGACCAGAGGAAGTTTTCAGAGTTTGTGGAGACTGTCACGGTTCTGGCGGCTCCTGCAGCCGCTGGGTTCTCACTGCGCTTGGTGCACCCAGCAGAGGTCCCCACGTTGGGCATCACTTTGTAACAAGCGACCTACCACCATACAAGACGCTGACACAGTTGTATGAAAGAAATGCTGACCGTTTACTTCCTCAGCATAGTAAACAGACTTTTTCACAGCAAGTTCAATGGGTACCTTTATTAGGCACCAGTTCACAAACATCATGTACACAATCTCAGGCTCCCTGCTCTAACCCACTGGCCCGCCCTCTATCACCTGGCTACTTGTTGGCATCAGGAGCCCTGAGCCCTTGCCCTAACGAGCTTTTATAAAAGTGTGGCACAGGTGTGCCTGATTGCTGGTAGCGCTTGCTCCAATACCTGGACCGGACCTACATGGATGGGATCTCATGTATAAAATTACAGGGTATTTCAGTGTATCAACAGCAATACAATAATATAAATTTCCAACTGCCAGATAATCTTTGACACAACAATAAAGAGACATCCTGCTGTGTCCCAACACCTCCCTGGGGCTTCCTCCTGGTCCAGTCCTAAATCCAGTTGTGTCCTGTCCTGCAAACTGTACGGTTGTGTCCTGTCCTGCAAACACCTCGGGTGGCATCCGGACAGGACTGCCACAATATATATATTTTATATATATATATATATATATATATATATATATATATATATATTAGAGATGAGCGGGTTCGGTTCCTCGGGATCCGAACCCCCCCGAACTTCACCCATTTTACATGGTTCCGAAGCAGCCTTGGATCTTCCCGCCTTGTTCGGTTAATCAGAATGCGCCCGAATGTCATCATCCCGCTGTCGGATTCTCGCGAGATTCGTATTCTATATAAGGAGCCGCGCGTCGCCGCCATTTTCACTCGTGCTTTGGAGATTGAACGGAGAGGATGTGGCAGCGTTCTCTCCCTGAAAAGCTCCGTAATCTGTGCTCAGTGTGCTGAAAATAATCTGTGCTCAGTGTGCTGAAAATAATCTGTGCTCAGTGTGCTGAAAATATCTACGTTCTCTGCCTGAAAACTCTCCATATCTGTGCTCAGTGTGCTGCAAATATCTGATCAGTGTGCTGCATTGTGGGGACTGGGGACCACCAGTATATAATATATACTTTTCTATACTGCTTGTCAGGACACACATGGGTCACAGTTACACAGCTCTGTACTGATATATACAATAATATATATACTTTTCTATAGCTTCTATACTGCTTGCAGGATACATGTGTCACAGTTACACCGCTCTGTACTGATATACAGTAATATTATATATACTTTTCTATAGCTTCTATACTGCTTGTCAGGAAACACATGTGTCAGTTACACCGCTCTGTACTACTACTGATATACAGTAATATATATACTTTTCTATAGCTTCTATACTGCTTGTCAGGACACATGTGTCACAGTTACACTGCTCTGTACTGATATACAGTAATATTATATATACTTTTCTATAGCTTCTATACTGCTTGTCAGGACACACGTGTCACAGTTACACCGCTCTGTACTACTACTGATATACAGTAATATATATACTTTTCTATAGCTTCTATACTGCTTGTCAGGACACATGTGTCACAGTTACACCGCTCTGTACTGATATACAGTAATATTATATATACTTTTCTATAGCTTCTATACTGCTTGTCAGGACACATGGGTCACAGTTACACCGCTCTGTACTGATATACAGTAATATTATATATACTTTTGTATAGCTTCTATACTGCTTGTCAGAACACATGGGTCACAGTTACACCACTCTGTACTACTACTGATATACAGTAATATTATATATACTTTTCTATAGCTTCTATACTGCTTGTCAGGACACACATGTGTCACAGTTACTCCGCTCTGTACTACTACTGATATACTGTAATATATATACTTTTCTATAGCTTCTATACTGCTTGTCAGGACACATGTGTCACAGTTACACTGCTCCGTACTGATATACAGTGATATTATATATACTTTTCTATAGCTTCTATACTGCTTATCAGGACACATGGGTCACAGTTACACCGCTCTGTACTGATATACAGTAATATTATATATACTTTTCTATTGCTTCTATACTGCTTGTTAGGACACATGGGTCACAGTTACACCGCTCTGTCTGTACCAGAGGCGTAACTAGCATGGGGCGAGCAGGGCACGTGCCCTGGGCGCCGTGACAGCCCCAGCAGAGGGGGGCGCCACCGCCACCTGCACGTCCCGCTCCGCTCGCCCCATGCGACATGGTTTCCGCTGGTGGTCTCTCCCTGGCTCCCCAGCCCCGGCTGCTGTGCCTGTCACACTGTACAGGCAGCAGCAGCTAGGACGGAGCCTCCCCCTACTCCCCCCCCCCCAAGCAGTATCTAATCGTTGAGGCGCGCGTGCACGACCTCGGAGGTGCGCGCGCGGGGCTTCGGAGGCAGCAGGTGAGCAGGCAGGCGGCGGCAGCAGCAGTAGTTTATTGTCGGGAGGGGAGGGGGGGTGCGGTACAGTGTGTGTGTGGGTTAAGTGTGTGTGTGTGTGTGTGTGTGGAACAGTTTGAGTGTAAGTGAATATTTGTAGTCCTGTGTGTGTGGGGGGGAGGGAGGCGAAAGTATGAGAATGTGTGTGTAGTCTGAGTGGGTGTGTGTGGGGTATGGGGGATGGCCAGTCTGTGTGTGTGTAATATGTAGATTACACACACACACAAACTGGCCACCCCCAAACTCCACACACACCCACTCAGACTACACACACATTCTCATACTTTCCCCTCCCCCACCAGAGACGTAACTAGCATGGGGCGAGCAGAGCACGTGCCCCTGGGCGCCGTGGCAGCCCCAGCAGAGGGGGCGCCACCGCCACCTGCACGGCCCCGCTCCGCTCGCCCCCATGCGACATGGTTTCCGCCAGCGGGCTCTCCCTGGCTCCCCAGACCCAGCTGCTGTGCCTGTCACACAGGCAGCAGCAGCTAGGACGGAGCCCTCCCCCTACTCCCCCCCCCCACCCCCCCCCAAGCAGTGTCTAATCGTGGAGGCGCGCGTGCCCGGGTCTTCGGAGGCGGCAGGTGAGCAGGCAGGCGGCGGCAGCAGTAGTTTATTGTCAGGAGGGGAGGGGGGGGTGCGGTACAGTGTGTGTGTGGGTTAAGTGTGTGTGTGTGTGGGACAGTGGAAGTGTAAGTGAATATTGTAGTCCTGTGTGTGGGGGGGGGAGGCGAAAGTATGAGAATGTGTGTATAGTCTGAGTGGGTGTGCGTGGGGTTTGGGGGGTGGCCAGTCTGTGTGTGTGTAATCTGTAGATTACACACACACACAGACTGGCCACCCCCAAACTCCACACACACCCACTCAGACTACACACACATTCTCATACTTTCCCCTCCCCCACACACACTGGACTGCAAAAACTGACACACACTCACACTGTCCTCCCCCCCCCCCCCCCCCCCCCACACACACACACACACACACACACACACGGGAAGTTAGTTATTTAGAACTAATGGAAGACTGGCAGTGGATGAGACCTGAGAAGTATCATCCATTTTGTCGTAGCCGGTCTTTGAACTATAACAAGAATTTCCAAAAGTCAGTTACTAACCCTAGGATTTCCCAACTGATGGTGTGCTGAGTGACGACACAGGTTGAGGTGATGGTGTGCTGAGGGAGTGACGACGCAGGGGGAGGTGATGGTGTGCTGAGTGACGACGCAAAGGTAGGTTATGGTGTGCTGACTGACGACGCAGGGGAGGTGATGGTGTGCTGAGTGACGACGCAGGGGGAGGTGATGGTGTGCTGAGTGACGATGCAGGGGAGGTGATGGTGTGCTGAGTGAGAGATGACCAGAGGCGTAACTTACTTATTTTTTAATTAGCAGACAGCAGCAGCACGTAGGAAGGAGGCCCTGGAGGATTCACGCCTGCACCTGTCACCGTAGCGACCAGAGCCGTCCGCGATGAGTAGAGAAGATGCCGCAGAAGAGGAGTCCATCCAGACGCAGGACCGGGGAAGGACATCCAACCTTCGGTGGACCGGGACACTGCAGCAAGGGAGGAGACTGACCAGCAATGGGAGCACCGGCAGAAGACCCTGGCTGGCTTAAAAAAGACGGCACGGAACAGCGGGGGAGGATGGCGCAGATCGGGATCCTGCAGCAGGAGAGAAGATTCCCCTTCGGAGCGCAGCAGACCACACTGAAAAGGGTGCATCCCCGGTGCGGTGCTCTGCATCCCGGGTGGCGCCGAAGATGTGGAGTGTCGGTGGTGGCAGAAGCGCCGCAGCTTGGGGTGAGAAACCGCTGCAACCCTTCCAAGTTTATCAAGAGTGTGTGCGCGCGCTGTGCGTACTTTGTACCCCCAGCGCGGCGTGTGTACGCTAAGTCCGTGCCACGTACGGGACTCTGTACGCAAATAGCGTACAAAGTGCGTAGCATGTATATTAAGTATAACGGCCGCAGCGGCTCCATGGTAAAAGTGTGTTTAAAGGTATAGCTTTATGGTTTAAGATAATATCGACATTATCAGTGGGTTGTAGACTCCGTCTCATGCTACCACTAGAGTGAAAGCACCGCCAGCTTCCAAAAGTGACCAATACATCAGCCAGAAAGCATAGGAGCTGAGAAGTGGTCTGTGGTCACCACCTGCAGAACAACTCCTTTATTGGGGGTGTCTTGCTAATTGCCTATCATTTCCACCTGTTGTCTATTCCATTTGCACAACAGCATGTGAAATTGATTGTCAATCAGTGTTGCTTCCTAAGTGGACAGTTTGATTTCACAAAAGTGTGATTGACTTGGAGTTACATTGTGTTGTTTAAGTGTTCCCTTTATTTTTTTTGAGCAGTGTGTATATATATATATATATATATATATATTATACACACACACACACATATATATATTTCTATGTCGAGAATGTAAATGAAAATAAGATCATATTAAATAGAATTTAAACGGACAACCTTACCAAGATTGGAATGCTGCATTGGTCCACTATACCAGCGGTTCCCAACCTTTTTTCTGTGTCAGACTGGGGCATGAAGGGCCCACTGGGGGGGGGGGGATGCAATAGTAGGGGCCCATATTTTGGGTTGTGGCCAGTCTCAGAGGGGGTGTGGCCAGCTGCCACAGAGGCTGGGCTAACCATTAGAGAGAGTGCATGGTCTGTGCCCATTGATAAAGAGATATAGTAAATGCTGATAGTGCATGCATGATAATGTACCATATTAATAACCGCAATGAACTATAGAAAATACACCATAGTAATATGCAGTATAAAGGTAACATTTCTAATGTATAATTCATGTGCACAGTTTGAAAACTGATCCCTAGAGGAGGAGGTGGGGCCCCAGGCAGTGGGGCCTACCGGTGGTTTCCCCTGTACCCCTGTGTGCCCGTCCAACCCTGCCCGTACCCCTTGATTAGGATTTTACTTTTTGAGTACCCACCAATCCATCATCGCCAGAAAAGTTTGTTTTTGTTAGGTAGTAATGTTCTTAGGTTAGCTAAATAATCAAAGGACTCTTTAATGGCATTTATAGGCTTTTAGTTTTGATTTTACAATTTAAAAAAAAAAATTTTTGCAGCGTAACTTAAAAACAAAAACAGTATTACAAGTAAGAGTTTACCTCAATATACATGTCTTTAAATGTGGCTCCTCATTCCCGCTCCTCCACTGCTGTGAAAATTACACCAGCCTGCCCCTGAATGAGTCTTGGCTGCGAATCACTGTAGGTAGGAGGAATCCCGGCATTAACCCGTTCTGCCCGGGGCAGGAAGTGAGCACTGTCCCGCGGTGTGTGTCCCTTCTGCTGCTGTTAGTTGCACCCGGCGTGCCGCAATGCGTGGGTTTAACGGAGGTTTAGGGGCCCAGGCAGGGACCTGTGCGTGGGCACACACTGCTCCCTCCCCCCTCTGAGTGCCCAGGACGTGCTGCACAGGAGCCCCAGGCGGTATCACACAGCGGTGATAAAGCCAAATATTTATCTTACGTAAAACCCTTTAAAAGGTAAAAGAACACAGTACGCTATTGGCGTAAGGAATACCATAAGTGTACGCACGTTGCGTAACAATCGCTTAGCCGTGGTCGAGACGCACGAGCGTCACGTTCGCTCACGGCTAAGAGAGCACAGGCAAGCACGCTATAGGCTGCCGACTAACGTAATGATACGCTATTAGCGTAGCGGACGCTCGGGACCACGAGGAGATCACAAGTGGCGCTGACGCTCACAGTGTTAAACCTTTATAACTATACCATAAAACAATGTACTTATAATGTAAATCCTTGTGCAGTGATAAGGTGTA